>NC_058134.1:831284-844420 GCF_016433145.1 Gracilinanus agilis
AGGAAGGAAGGAAGGAAGGGAGGGAGGGAAGGAAGGAAGGAAAAGAGGGAGGGAGGGAGGAAGGAAGGAAGGAAGGAAGGAAGGAAGGAAGGAAGGAGGGAGGGAGGATAATGAATAGTTTGCCTCGACATGTGGCTTCGGGGGCTGCCCCGGTGGATTCTGGGTGTCGGGGCTGGGCTGCCGCCGCCGCCTCTCCTGCTGGAAGGACTGACGGAGCCCACGGAAAGGCCGGCGACCCGGCCGGGGTCGTTTCCACTGTCAGCGGGCAGCAGACGTTTCTCCTCCTTCGGTTCCTTTTGGGGTTCCCGGGCAGAGAGGGCCGGAGGGGGCGGGAGGCAGGACTTCGGAGCCCGGCCCCGGTGGGCGCGTCCTGGGGCCCAGAGCAGACCGGCAGCCCCTTCCGAGGGGCCAGAAAGGGCAGTGGGTGGCTCTGAGGGGGGCCCCGAGCCATTGCGCCTGGCGGCCAGCAGAGGGCGCTGCTGCCTAACTAACTGCACGTCGCGCATCTCTTTGGAGGCCAAGAGCAGGCGGAGGAATTTCTTTGGTGGCTCTTTTGCGTCTGGGCCTCCGCCCTCGTCACCCGGGAAACGTGGCTGAGAGCTGGCCAGAAGAATGGCTCCTGCGGGCTGCCAGGCGTCCGGTCACCTCCATCTTTTCACACATGCCAAGGCCCGGTCAGCCAGGCAGCCAGAGGCCGAGGGGAGATTTCCCCCCCCCCCGCCCCCCCCCCCACTCGGGCGCTCCCAGAATCCCCTCTTCCCGGGCAGTCTGTGGGATCCCGGCTGCCAGGTCTCCCCCTGCCCCCGGCAGGGCACTTGGCAGCCGCTTGCTTCTGGCCTTCGCTGCCCTCTTTCTCTCTCAGGCGCGCCTCCCCCGCGGGCAGAGGGTCTGCGCCAGAGGAGGGCGGCCTGCGGAGAGCAGCGGCTCCTCCCTTCTCTGGGCAGCCGGAGGGACGCCCGCCAGTCATGGAGCGGCCGCACCGCAGAGGGGGCTCCTCCGGCTCCTGCTGCTTTCCCTCGGGGTGGTCGCCTGCGGCTCCTTCCAGGGCTATGTAGCTGCCTGGCGCTCTTCCTGCTGCCAGCTGCCCAGCCATTGGGCCAGCGGGGGGGGGGGCCTCCCCCTGGTCTCTGCTTCTGGGCCACCACACAGAGAGCCAGGGAGGACTTTCCGAGCTGTCTGTTCTTTGGCCTTTACCTGACTCATCGCCTCGGGCTGCCTTCCCAGCAGTGGGCCTGCTGGATCTAAGGGTGCACACAGTTATATAGCCGCCTGGCCTTCATTCCCGATTGCTTTCTAAACCAGCTGGATGGGTTCTCAGTTCCACCAACAATGTATGAGTGTCTCCCCTCCAGCATTTGTCATGTTGCCCTTTTGGCCTAAAAGCCAACCCGATGGGGGTGAGCCAGTGTCTCAGAGTTTGATTTGCGTTTCTCTAATCAAGAACGATTTAGCGTGTCGTTGGCCAGATGTAGCTTTTGGCCACTTTTTGGTTGGGGAATGGCTCACGTTCCTCAGTCTGACCAAGTTCCCAAACAAACGTGTTTGAAATGTGAGGCCCCAGACGCTCCTCTGACAGGCCGAGCCGCCACGCGTTCAGTCTCTGAGATTCCGTCCAGTTAGAAAGCTTCACGTGTCCCCTCGTGGGCCTCCTTGGACATCTCCTCCTTGTCCTGCTGGGGTGTGATTGGGTCGCACTTCACGTGCCATCCAGCTGGACCTTCGCACCATTTTTTATCTATCAGAGGCCACTGAGCCGAGGCTGTCGTGGCAACGTGGGGACGCTCAGCCGAGCGGATGCTGTCGGTGGCCGCCATCTTGGGTCAGTGCTGTTGATCGAGAGACTCCGGCATGGTGGGCTCTGCTGAGAGTCAGCCTCCATCCGTGGCATTCTGACAGCCGACCGACATCAGCCTTGAACGGAGCAGACCCAACCAGTGAGTCAGACGAGCGAGGGAAGTCTCTGCGCTCGTCCAGGACACGACTTCTCCGGCCTCGGGTCAGCGTTTTCTCGCCCTCACGCTGGAGAGGCAGCATCGAGTAGGTTTGGCGACATTCGCTTCCTCTCCGCTGGGGCGCCCCGTCTCTTCCCGATGGCTTCGCACATCCTCCCCCACCTTGTTTCCTCCCCCCCCAGTTCTGAAACTTCATCTAAACTACTAGCTCTTTTCTTTCTCCCGTTTGCCCACTTGCTGCTTCCCTTTTTTCTCTCAGTTCCGCAGTCAAGCGACGCCCTCGTGCCTCTCCTCCCCCTCAGTTTGCTTCGTTGTTTCTCTCCTTCTCACCGCCTCTTCTCGGAGGGGTTCCTTTCCTTTCCTTCTCCTCTTCGGTCTTTGCCTCCCTTCTCTGTTGCTCCTGGACTTTTGGTGGCATTTAGTGGGCCGAGCTTCCACTTTCTTGGGGCTTCTTCTTTATCGGTTTTCCTCACGGCATGAAGACTTTGGGGGCACCCGGGTCGAGTTCCCTCCTCTGAGCCGTTTGCTTTTGCCTCGAAGACCCTGTCCGCGACCCCCCCACGTCCTCGGAGATACCAATTCCTGTAGGTGACAGAAAGGATGTTGCCCCCTGGCAGAAATCGCCCATTATTGCTCTTTGCCCACTGCTTGGGCATTCCTGTTCCCTTTGGCCACAGAACCTCATCCCTGGGTGCCTCCCTTCTTGGCGTCAGTGGCCTCCAGGCCTCCGATTGCCTTTCTTCTTTTCTCGTGAGGCAGGACGAGGTCTCCCCAGCCAGGAAATCCTTGCCGATTACACCCGAGGTGTGGTTCCCAGCTCCATTTCTACCACGTCTCTCTTTCCTCTCTCACTGTTGATGGGGGGTTTCCTCTCTCCTTTCTCCTTGTTTCGGTTCTTCCCCAGAGGACGGGCCTTCTTTTCCCTCCATCCTTAACCTTTGGCTTGGCTAGGGCAGGTTCCGCTCAGTTCTCCTCCTTTTATGCGCCTGCCCATTCCGTTATTTAATCTCACAAAGACTTATTGGTTCACCTGAGGCAGATGGTGTAGGATCGAGTTGCTGCTCTTTCAGGCCCGTCTCTCCCAGACCTCTGCTTTGACCCTCGTTCCCCAACGTGTACATTTAGAAAGGCAACTCTTGACAGGCCCTCCTTGTGATCAGGTCGTCGCTGTTGTCTTTGATGCTTTAGGACTAGATTTCCCTCAAGAGTGTTCTGGGCCGATTGCTTTCTTTACCTGGTCCTTTGCTTACTGAGGTATTCGTTTGCCCTTCTCGCCTTTCTGTCGTCTACGAAGATTGCAAAGCAAAGAGTTTCCCCGCAGCTTGGCTTTCTTTGTGAGAAGGGTTTGGATGCTGCCACTGATCTTTCTATCCTGACTTTCTGTCTTAGCATCCATATCAAATGCTAGTTAGTTCCCAGGCAGAAGGGCAGTAAGAGCTACACAGCTAGAGTTAAGTGACTTGCACAAGGTCACCCAGCTAGGAAGTGTCTGAGACCAAATTTGAACCCAGGACCTTCTGTCTCTGGGCCTGGCTCTCTATCCACTGAGCCACCCAGCGGCCCCCTATTTAGCTATTGGTAATGGCCCCAAAGTACAAGAGTAGTGATGCTGTTGGCGCTAAGAAAAGTGGTAACATGTCCATGTTTATGAAATCCTTACTAAAGGCCTTTGCTGTCATGCCTGATTCTCAACTTATGCAGCAGCTACCCTAGTGTGGACCCTCTCTGGCCAGAGTACGGTTGGTTCTCAGGGCACAGACTGCTGGCACAGACTCAGTGCCCTGAGCCTTCGGGAGCCTGGGTGCTAAGAGGTGCCCCAGAGGAGATCCTCAGAGGAACCTAAAGATTGGTAGAAGCTGACGCAGAGTGGAGCCCACAGACCCGGGAGCCCAGGGTGCATGGCGAGGGGCTCGGGCGAGAGCGGGCTGCGGCTCACTGCTGAGAGAGAACACGCGCTGAGGATTCCCGTCTCGTTAGGGTGAGGGTAAGCCAGCTCGCTGGCCTGTGGGATGAAGGAAGTTGCTCTTTATGCACAAAATCAGTGCTACGGGACTGAGGGGGCCACAGAGAGTCTTGGAGGCTTCGGAGGTGCAGAGAGGTCAGAGACAGTTCAGAGAAGTAGGTGCAGGTGAGGCCTTGCCGTGGAGGCCGCGGCCTCTCAGATGACTCCTTCGTTCCCGCATGCGACCATGGGGTGGGTGCCAAGGTTGAGTGGGAACTGGTGTTGGAACGGGGCCATAAAGTCATCTTATCCCAACTACCATTGGCATGCAAGCACAGGGCTTCACTGGGTGGTCGCCAGAGGCTCCACAAGCATCTTCTGAAATGAAAGCACGAGGATGTATGTGTGAAGTGTGCACGTGTCCGTGTTGGCAGGCAGCGAGGGGGGGCCCCAGTGGACAGAGTACTGGAGGCAGGAAGACCAGAGTTCAAATTCAGTCCCAGGCACTTACTAGCTCTCTAGGCAAATCGTTTGTCTCTGTTGGCCTCAGTTTCTTTGACTACAAATGGGGATAACAATAGCCCTTACTCCCAAGGTGGTGAGCAGCAAACAGAATGGTCGTTGTAAAGTGCCTAGCACTGTGCTTGGTACACGAAAGTGCTATGGGAATGTGGCATTCTGCTGTCATTAGTTATCAGCATTATTCAGAATAACATTAATTCAGCCAGGAGAGCCATCCCGGATGGCCCGCTGCTTGGGCTGGGGGTGGCCTTGCTCTTGTCCTTTGAAAGGTCAGAGAGGGGCCACGGCGGAGGCTGGTGGGTTGGGCGCTTCCAGCATTTCCACACAAGTGATCATTTACATTCTTAACTAGAACACGTGGAACGTTTCCCGCGTTTAATCATTTAAAAGGAAAAACTTAATTTCATCAAGAGCAATCAAAGGACTTTTCATCTTTGGAGCAATTAGCGAGTGGGCTGGGAGCGGGCACAGATGCAGCTGCCAACAGCTATTTTTAATTTCCAATGAAGGAGAGCTGCTGTTTGTCGTGGGGGAGGGCGGTGGCATCCAGAGTCCCACCTTTCGGCAAAATGCCCCTCTTTAGCTGCCACCCCCTCGGACTCTGCCCTGGGACCCCCAGTGAGATGAGCGGCCTTGGCGGCCGTTTGGCCACAGAGATCCGATGGGAGCTGCCCAGGTCCTGCAGCCTCCCCTGGCTTCTTGGGTGGCAGGGTCAGTGCCAGGGCCGCCCACGAAGGCTGGCTCGGCCGCTGTTTCCACCTTGGGCAGCCGTTCTCTTTCTGAGATGCCCAGGCTTCCCCAGCTTTCTCGTGGGCCGCAGAGGGCAGAGGCCCCTGGATGGCTCTCAGCCTCCTGGCCCCGGTGCCCGGAGGGGGCCGGACTTCTCACTGCAAGAGGGGGCCTGCTGACAGCTGATCTTGCCTCGGGCCCTCTTGAGGCGCCTGGGCTCACGGCTTCCGGTCAGGCGTCTCTTTGGGCTCTTTTCTGTTCTGACTTCTGCTCTTCCTTGGGGCACTGTGCTGGCCTCTGGGCAGAGCAAGGCCAGGCGTCCGTCAGCCCTTCGGAAGGGCTCTCTGCCCTCACCCTCCTGAGGGCCCTGAGACCTGCCCCTGATCTCCTCAGCTCCTGGCCTCTCCTGGCAGGGCTGCCACCCCCTCCTCTAAGGAACCATTGCTCCGTGGCCAGTGAGGGGGGGGCGGAGGACTAGGGTCACGGACAGCTGAGGCAGGGCTGCTGGCTTCCCGGCGCTTCAAGCCCAGGGTGCCCTCTCCTCGCCCCCCAATCCGGCACCTGCCCTGGGGAGGCCGGGGCAGGGAGGAAGGCGGGATGGACCGACCCCCCTGGGTCTAAAGCAAGGCTGCAGAGGGCTGGACCTGCCCCTGGCTCTGGAGCCCAGCTTGTAGACCAGCCTCAGAATAGCCGATCAGCTGGTCTGGGAAGCCAAGAGAAACCTTTCTGGCTCTAGGCCTGGGCCGAGCTCTCTCTAGCCTGACCAGGCAGCAAAGGGACCCAAGTGGGCATGGAGCTCTAGCGGCGGCAAAGGTCCCTCCAGGGAGCTCCCTCGCCTTCCTCGGCCCCCTTCCCTGATGTGAACTCTTATTTATCTGGGAGGCAGCAGGAGCCATGGAATGTTGTACTACAGCAGCCTGGCACCGTACCATCCGTGGCTTGAGGAAGTGAGGACAGTAGGACGAGGCACCTTTGACTGATCGGAGGGCGGGGGAGTTGTCCACCCAGGGAAGGTGCCAAGGGCTCCGCCTAAGGCCTGGAGACATGGAGGAGAGAAAAGAGAGGAACGTCTGTGAAGGAGTGATGAGATGAGAGCTTTGCTGATTGGATGGTGGTGACGGAGGGGAGGATCGGCGCTGAGCACTCAAGCTTGAAGGCACGAGAAGCAGGACGGGGAAGGCATTGGTCAGTCTTGTCTGAAGCGCAGGGAGTCGGGGGGGAAGGCGAGCGAGTGCAGGCGCCCGTGGGAGGTCAGGATGAGCCATCCAGAGTAACTAAGTGCTCTGGGTCGCCCCGGGCCACTCTAGCCTGTGCCAAGCCCCAGGAAAGGAGCAGAGCCTGAGGTCCGGGCCAAGGCCACTCCTCGCTTGGGCGACCTCCTCGACCATGAAGCGGGGCTTAGAGGGTTTCTGCTATCGCTCACCTCACGGGGTGCTGCGAGAGCCCAAGGACGCTGGGGGGCGTAACGGCACAGTTGAAGCTGTAGGACGTGGGGCAGGTCTGGCCTCAGTTTCCTCTTCTGTAAAATGAGGAGGTTGGCCAGGATGGCCCCTGAGATCCAACGTCACTCCAGATCAGTGATCTTGTCGTATAAACATGAGCCCAGACACCAGGTTAGACACTTTTTATTGTAAACCAAGTCTTGGCAAAAACAAACAAAGCAAGAAACCCAATCCCCAATAAAGCCACAAAAATGTAAACTCTGCCATTTTGCTGAAGGCTGTCGGCTTGCACAAAGCTGCCACAGGAGCAGCTCGGGCACACGCCGCCCCGCCACTGCCGCCGCCGGGGATTCCCCTGATCGCTTCTGTCTGTGGATTTCCTGAGCTCACTGCTGATGTCTTCGCTTCCCAAACGTGATGCCTTCCCCTCCCTCCCTCCCAGACGCCTCCCCCGGCTTTCTGTTTTTGTTTCTCTTTTCGTTTTCTTTCTTCCGTTGCACGCAGAAATCCTTTCGGACCCTTGTTTGCTGGCGTTCCGTGATTCCGATTCCCTCCCTCCCTCCCTCCTCCCGGCGAGGTAACAGCCTGCTGTAGGCCAGGCCTTTCATGCAGCACCGATTTCCACGTAAGACACACATCCAGAGCCGACCAAAGACTCACGAAGGAAGCCAAGTGGGAGACGGCGTCTCTGATGCGCCATCAGCCTGCCCCGGACCCTTCTTTGGCCTTGGTTTGGCCTTGCAGAGGAGGCCTCTGGGGCTGCCTTGGAACTTGCTCTGCCGCTAACGGTTGTCGGTCGTTCCCTCTGTGTGCTGTCGGCACATTGTTTTCCTCCTCGTTCTGCTCGCTCCACTTTGCGTCAGTTCATAGCAGCCTTTCTAGGTTCTCCTGCACACGTCGTGCTCTCCACTACAACCACAGGCCACAGCGTGGTCGGCCGTTCCCCACCCGATGGAGCCCCCCTCGGGTTCCAAAGGAATCGCCAAGGACCTTTGGTACAAGTAGGCCCCCGCCCTTCTCTTGCATCTCTGGGTAGAGACTGCTGGGTCATGGAGTCTGCGTGGTTTGGGCTCCTTTGTTGGGTGGATGCCAAATCGCTCTCCAAAACTGGTTGCACTGATCCAAACGCAGCCCCCCAGCAGCACGTTGGTCCCTCACGTCCGCAGATCCCCCGTAACGCTGAGCATTTGCCTTTTGGACCTCTTAGCTGCTCTGATAGCGAGGGGGGAACCGCTGCCTCAGAGCTGTTCCAAGTTGCATTTCTCTCATCAGTCGTGATTTGGAGCATTTCCTTGCATGACTAAAGACTAAAGACTAATGACTTTAGCTTCTTCATCCGGGAGCTGCCTGTTCCTGCCCTTTGGCCATTTACCATTTGGGGAATGCTTTGGGTTCTTGTACATTTGCCTCCGCTCTCCACAGAGTTGAGAAATGCAGCCCGGGTCCGAGACGCTTGCTCTGCAGTTTTCTCTCAAATTTGTTGTCTCTCTTCCGATCTTGATTTCATTGGGTTTGTTGATTTGAACGTAATCAAAATGATCTCTTTCATGTCTCCAGATTGCTTTCATTTCTTCCTAGTTGGCATTTAACAAAAGGCAGAAAAAATGCTTTGGGAGAAGATTCTAGCGATCTTCCATTCCACCAACAATGTAGTAGCAGGCCTATTTCATCAACATTCGCTGCTATCATTTGAAACTATTTCCCCCTCAATTTTGTGTCAGCAAAATAGGATGTGGCAGATGTTTTAGTTGTTAAATGTGTGTTTCTTCTTCCTAACTAATGACAGTAATTAAGATCCAGCCCACCCAGAAGTCTCTGCCAATAAGGAGGCTGTACTGGGGGCCAAAAGGTGACAATGTTTGAGGGTCTTAACCCCCTTGATAGACTTGCTTCCCAAGACTTCTGAACCTCCTGTAAAAAGCACACCCACGACTTGCCTGGTGATGAAAAGGGAGAGTGTCCAGCAGATCGAAAAATAGTGTCCATGTGCAGAGTACAATTCCAGGAGGAATTTGGGCTTAAAGGCGCCCCGCCTCCTGTCCCGAAGGTTAGCCACGATGGGCCATTTCCACTGGAGCCACATGCATTGCCTGGGAGAAACGTTGGTTTGGTTTTTTAGCTCATCCTGAGAAATCTTTTCCTTCTCAAAATGGGCTAAAATTCATTGTCAAAGAAGGAAGAGGAAGGGTCAGTCGGTGCTAGATAACAAAGGCCACAAAGGCCATTTATGCCAGGTCCTAAATGATTAAGAAAGAAACGCAGGAGAACCTCTAGAACACTTTCTAAATCAGGAGACCTCGAAAACCGTTTGCTTGGTGAAGCCCAGGGAGGATACCGAGGTATGCATTGGCCGACAGGACGGCCAGCTAAGTGCAGCACTTAAGCAAGTTCTCTTCGCAATTCCCTGTCCCATATCTCCTGGTTCTGCCCTCAGAGAGCAGAGAGAACCAGGCCCACCCTGTAGGTGGCCCAGGTGGCCTTGGGCCTCTGCGGCCAAAGCCCCAGGTCCAATGTGGGCTCAGTTTCTGACTAGCTGTGAGACCCTGAGCACGTCCGTTAACCTCCGTCTGCCCCAGTTTCCTCATTTGTCTCCTCGAGGGATCTGGAGGAGAAAACGAGATCGTATTTGGAAAGCACTTTGCCAGCCTTCAGGTGCCTTTTGAATGCCAACTGCTATTAATAGGCTGAAGAGGAGGAGGAGGATTCCACGTGGCAGCTGTCCCTGCAAGCACTCGGCTGCCCCGGGTGCCCCCTGAGTCTTCTCTTCCCCAGACCACATATCCCCATTTCTTTCAACCGCACCTAACACGGGGTGGATCGGAGGCCCCAAGAGCCCCCTCCCCTCCTGGTTTTCCTCTCTCTTCCTGGCGGTCTTCCTCCACTTATTTAAGTGTTTCCTCAAACATGGCACCCAGAATGGAGCCTGAAACTCCAGGCAATGTCTGACGAGGGCAGAATCCAGAGGGGCAGTGCTGTCCTCACTGTCGGATGTTCTCCCTCTCCTCAGGCAGGCCAGGCTTCTGGATCCTGTGCCTAGCATCTGCCAAACTAGTCATCTCTCCCTCCCAGTCTGGAATCATCTGCCAGCGTGGTGAGCCTCAAAGCCTTTCAAAAACATGCAAGGGCACAAGTCTAGCTCCTTTGGATGCCCCATGGAGGCCTCCAATACCCGAGAGCATTGACTGAGAGCTAGAGAGGACCAGAGAGACTGCCCGGCCCACCTCTTCCATTTTGCTGCTGTGGAAACTGAGGAACAGAAAGGCTAACGGACTGCTCTGTGTCACAGTCAGGACCATTGACGACTCCTCTGTGGGTCTGGCTTTTCCATCTAGTCCAACTCCAATTCTGTCTAAGCATTATTTCTTAAGTGGCTGCGGTTCTGATATCCATGGCTGGTCGGGCGGCCTTCGTGCCGCCCTTTGTACGCGTGCTTCTTAAAGCTAAGTTAATGGGAAGTTCCTGCGCATCCGCATCAGTCTCTTCGGACAAATGTGGGGTTTGCTTCTCCTTGTACTTTTAGAATTTCCTCTCGGAACATCTCCTGCCCTCTTGGCTCTCGTGGGCTGCCGTGTGCCTCTGAAGTCTGCTTTCCCCAGATCGAGGGCGTGCGTCAGACCCTCCTCTGTCGCGGACTCCGGGGCCAGGCAATCGCTTCCTCTCTGGTTCTCGCTGTCTCCAGCCCCCCGTGACCGGTGCTTTTCTGTTTGTGAGAATTGGGCCCAGACTGGATGTTCCCCTGCTGGTTCCTCTTTCTTTTGGTGGAGGAAATCATCCCAGAGGCAAGCCAGACGTCCCGAGCTGCTCTGCTGTGGCCTAAGAGAGCTCCCCCAGACGCCTGGTTAGCAGAGACTCCCAGCCCTGCCCTGGCCTCCCCGTAGGCCAGACGTGGCATCTGCTTCCCCGACTCCTCCTTCCTTCCAGTCTCCGTGACCTCTAGGATGCTCCAGTGACAGCAGTGGCGTCTGTGTCTCCCTCTCTGCAGGCTTTCCTCTCTGGTGGCTGCATTTTCTCCCACGGATGTGCCTTCTTCCCACTCCACGTCCACCCCCTGGTGGCTGGACTGCTTCTTGAGAATAAGCCTGGGTTCCAGCATGGCTCCTATACTAGCTAGTCAGGCAACATTAGTTGGCGCCTCCTGTGTGCCAGGTACTGTGCCAAGTGCTGAGCCCTCCGGGAGCCACCAAACAGACACACAGCTACCTCCACAGAGGGAAGGCACTGGAATGAACAGGGCTCGGGGAGGCTTCCTGCACAGTTGTGGCACTGTAGGTTGGACTCCAGGCATGGGGGATGGCCCGAGAGAGTGCCACGACCTGAGCTGGGAAGGGTCTTGTCTGGGCAACAGCCAGGAGGCTGGCGGCACTCGCGTCGGGGAGTCAGTGGTGAGAAGCCTGGAAAGCTGGAAGGGGCAGCTCAGGGAGGGCTTTGAGTGCCGCCAAGGGCCGTTGGCATTTGTTCCTGGAGGGGATGGGGGTCGCTGGGTGAGAGGAGGTGCCTGGCTGAGGAGAAACCCTCGAGTGACCCGGTGGAGAGGGAGAGACTAGAGGCGGGCACAGCCAAAGCGATAGTCTGGCAGAGGTGACGAGGGTCCGTACCGGGGGGGGGCAGGGCCCACGAGTGGCCGCCCCATCTTTGCTTAAAGGGACGAGGATGCCGCTGGAGAGGGAAGGCTTGGTTACGGAGGAGGAGCGATGGCGGTCTCCACCATCTGAGCCCCGACTAATGGCGGAGCAGAGAGAAAAACCAGGGGCAGTGGGGGAGAGGCTGGACGGCAGGAGGAGCGCCCCCAGGATCCGAGCTGCCCTGCAGTGGCCGGGGTGGCCAAGATGGTAGAGGGCGAGGCTCAGTGAGGTGTCCCGGGCTCCAGGATGGCAGCAGAGGCCACTTCTCTCGCCCATGGGCGCCTGTGTGAGAGGGTTTCCGGGCACGATGAGAATGGCAGCTCGAAACTCCCCAGTCCGTGGTCTCTTCTGTGCCTCGCGAGGAGGCTGCTCTGCTGGTGACTAAGCTCCACGGTCGGCTCCCACCCCAGGAGCCGCTCACCCCCTCCGCCCCTCCATGAGCTCTGCGGGAGGGCTTGGAGCAGCTGCAGTTGCCTGATGGCATCCTGAGAACTCTGCCCGCTGGGGGGTAGGAGAGGAGCTATCGGAAGGGGGTGACGCCAGAGCCGGGGACCAGATTCCGAGGCTGGGGCTCAGCTCTCCCCAGTGAGCCTCGCGCACCCAGTGGTGTGCCCTGGTCTTGGGAGCTGAAGGGAGAGGAACAATCCAAGCCAGCCACAAGGGGGCGGAGGCAGGTTCTGAGGCCCGGACGAGACCCAGAAAGGAAAAGCTTGGACTGGCCTGGGCAGAGGACCAGGGTGGGGCAGATGGGCCCAGGGGCCCCGAGAGAAGGAAGAGAACGGCTGTGGTCAAGGGCCGCCACCCGGACCTCCCCCAGAGGAGATGACTTGCTACGCCACGCCAGCTTCCGTCCCTGGCATAGGGTGGGTGCCCGCGTGTGTGAGGAAGAAGGGGAGCCAGGAGAGACTGCGGCAGCAACGATGCCAATAATAATTGCCAGCACCCAGGGCCCTGCCATGTACCAGGCGTGTACCAGGTGGCACAGCGTCGACAATGGCAATGCTTCTGGGATGAGGGTGGAGAGCCTGGCGCCGTCTGAGCTCAGAAGAGTGCTGCCCCCTCCCATCCCTCACCCCCTGGCATCTGGGGACCAGCCAAGCCAGAACATTAAGGCGACACAGCCTCGGGGCCACTGGCTCCCCAGGAGATGCCAGTCGCCTCCCAGGAAGCAAGTGCTCCGAGAACCACAGTCCTGGCCCTTGGCGCAGCCTCAGCCCAGGGCCCATGGGTGCCAGGCTCTGCCAAGAACATCATTCCTCGCATTCTCCTCTGGGGAAATGATGCAGGTGCAGGAGAGGAACTGGGAAGGGAGGGAAACTGCTGGAAGTGGGAGAACCCGACAGGTGGTGAGCCCCAGTGGGAGCTGCCATTTCTCCGGCCTCGCTGGGATTTCCGGAGGAATCCAAGATGAAAGGTGCTCCTGTGGAGCTCTCCCGGGGAAGGGTTTAAAGGCTCAACTTGGGGGGTGAGAGAGACACACGCACAGAGACAGAGAGAGGGAGAGACAGAAAGAGACGGGGTGGGGGGAGGGAGAGGGAGGGAGGGGGAGAGGGAGAGACAGAGACAGAGAGACAGAGACAGAGACAGAGAGAACGCAGCCCCCACAGCTCTCCAGGACTGCCAGGAAGCATAAGGGATGTGCAGACAGCAGAGACGGGCATCTCTTTTCCCAGCCTTGAAAATGTTCTTCCTTTTTAACCCAAGTTGTGCCCCTGACAGTGACGGGGGCACTACACCTGAAGCAGGGCCTGGGTAGCAGGGAAGCCTCAGGGGGACTGGCTCGGGCCTAGGCACGAATGGAGGCCATTGGCCTCTGTGCTCTGAAGCCCCACATCCCAGCTCTCGGTGGTGTTCTAGTTCTAGGCGTCTCATTTCTAAGCCAAATGGTCCCTGGAGCTTCTGCCCCTCCCCCCTCCTCCCCCTCCCC
>NC_058134.1:854168-868287 GCF_016433145.1 Gracilinanus agilis
CGGCCTCCTTGCTGGCACGGCCGAGCGGCCGCGTGGCGGGGGGCATGCTGGGAAGAGGCCCGGGCCGGCTGCTGAATGCCGGAGAACATGGCCTGGGCGCGGGGGGTGTGGGGGGCGCAGGGGGCGTGGGGTCACGGGGTCACGGGGTCACAGGGGGCATGGGGGGTGAGGGGGCGCAGGGGGCACAGGGGGCACGGGGCCTGGGAGGGTGCCGCCTGCGAGAGGGCGGGCACGGCACGAGCGCTGTGCCTGGACGCCTGTTGCTCCGCCCGCCCTTTGGGCACACGCACGGCGGAAGCCCCGGGAGGGCAAGGCTGGCTCTCGGCGTGGGCCGGGGCACCCCGAGGTGCTTCCCTTAGAGCAGCCCCCCGACGCCTGCCTTCAGACCCTCCCTAGAGGGAGGCGAGTTCGGGGCTCTTCTGGTGGGGCTGCGGAGCAGAACGAATGGATCCTGCTCTGAGGCCTGAGGACCGGCTTGGCCCCGTCAGGAAGCCTGCCAGCAGGCTGGGCACGGGGTAACGAGAGGCCCCTCAGGAGCCCCAAGTGCTGAGTTCCAGTTCCGCCCCTCCAAAGCCACGTGGGCAGCCTGGGCCTGGCTGTGGTGGGCAGCCGTCCTGCCTACGTGCACCCCCTGCCTTTCCGGCCTCTCAGCCCTCGTGCCATCTCTCCTCTCCAGGCGTCTGCCCTGCCGGTGCCCCCTTCCTGGAAGGCCCACCTCATGGGGGAGCCTCCCCCAGGCCTCTGTCGATGGCCTTCGGGCTCCCTTTGGGCAGCTTGTCTGGCCCTCCCGGAGACCTCGAGAGCCTCAGAGCCTCGCTCGGGCGCGCACACAGCGGGTGCTCCGTAGGGGGTAGGACCCGCTGACGTTTAGAGTCGGGAACAGCCGGGGCAAACGCCTGGAGGCGGGAGATGTGGGGTTGCCTCCTCCCAGGGTGGGTGGGGAGCAGGGGGAGGCCCAGAAGCCTGGAGAGGCCGAAGGGGCCGGCCGGGATTTCTGTTGGATCCTGGAGGCGAGAGGAAGCCCCCGCGTCGAGGGCCCGAGCCCAGCTTCCTCGACCGAGAAAGGGCGCACGAGGGGGCCGCCGAGCCCGGCCGGACTGACCGTCCGCTGTGTGACCTCTCTCGTCAGTACCCCGAGCTGATGGTGGCATCGTATAACAGCAACGAGGACGCCCCCCACGAGCCCGACGGGGTCGCCCTGGTCTGGAACATGAAGTTCAAGAAGACCACGCCGGAGTACGTCTTCCACTGCCAGGTAGGCTGCCCCGGCCCGTGGCACTGCCCAGCGCGGCCCCCCGCTCCGCCCTCCCCGGCCTGCCCGCGAGGCTGCATCTCGCACCCGGCTCCCTCCGGACAGAGAGTGGCCTCTCCGGTGGCCCCTGTGCCTGCCGGAGCCCTCTCGGGGTCAGGGCAGGGGCCCCTGCGGCGCGCCTCGCCAGGGTCGGGTCCGAATGTGGCTTGGAGGCGGGGCGGACTGGGAGCTTTTCTGTGGTCCCGACCTCAGGCCGGCTTCCTTCCCTCGGGCGCGGGGGGCCAGCGGGGGACGTGTGGGCGAACCCCGGAGAGGCCCTCCTGCCCTGCCCATCACTGAGCAGGCGGCGGCCCTCCCAGGCCCGGAGAGCCGCCGGGAGCCCTTGGGCGCTCGCCGTGGCCCCTCACTGTGGCCCCTCGCCGTGGCCCCTCACCATGGCTCCGGCTGGCCCTCCCTCCATGGCTCTGTGGCTCCTGCGTCCGGGGCCCGGCTAGGGAGCAGGGCCGGGGCGGGGGAGGGTCAGGGCGCTGCCCCCGGGGGGAGCCGGGGCTCTGGGGGGGCCCAGCACAGCCCCCCCCGGGGATGCCGTCTTCTTCCCCTTTTCCATTCGGGTCTTAAGCTCTTCAGTTTAGAATTCTTTCTTCTTTTTATTTAAACCTCGCGCCCGCCTTACTGTCACTGCTGGGCATCGGCTCTGAGGCAGAAGAGGGTCAGGGCTGGGCCATGGGGGACAAGTGACTTGCCCAGGGTCCTCCAGCTGGGATGTGTCTGAGGCCGGATTCGAACCCAGGACCTCCCATCTCTAGGCCTGACTCTCCATGCATGGAGCTACCCAGAGGCCCCCCAGATTCAAATTCTTGAGCCCCCTCCGTCCGTCTGTCCGTCCATCCAAACCCCCCCCCCCCAATGGAGAAGACGAGGAATAGGAAGTCCCACAAACGTCTCTGTGTCCGCCACGTTGCCACAAATCCAAACCAAAAAAGGAAGAAAAAGAAAAAAGTGAAAAGTCTCTGGAGGGGACGAGCCGCTTCCACAGAGGCTCCTCCGGCGTGGTCGCAGGTCGTCACCATGACCGGGAGCTGCGTCACTGCCCGCAGAACACCCTCCCGACAGCGCCGTCGCTGGCTCCCGTCTTCTCCGGCTTCCGCTCCCGCCCTCGGCATCCGCTCGTGGACATCTTCCTGGGTTTTCCGCAACTCGTCCTTTCCGACAGCCCGGACAGCCCGGCGGTGCTGCACCAGGATCCCCTCGCACGGCTGGCCGGCCCTTCCCCGAGGGTGGAGGGGAGCAGCGGGCAGGGCATTGGGTGCCCAGAGCCAGGCCGGCCCCCGGGGGTCCCCCTCCCCGGGGAGGACTCTGCAGAGACCCAGAAGGCTTCCCGCATCCTCAGCCCAGGGGGTGCCTCGGCTGCCGCTCGGGCCGGCCTTCACGTCTGTGCTAAGCCGGCCTCTGCTCAGCCCTTTTCTGTTTCATTCCCCTGCCTGGAGAAGGCGGCCAGCTCAGGCCAGGCCAGGGGCCGCCCCGCTCAGCGGAACCCAGAGGGGCAGGGACGCACCTCCACGTGACACGGCCTGGGGGGCGGCACCGAGGGGCTCGGCCTCCCTCCTGGGCTGCCATTGCCCCGATTCAGGGTGTTTGGGCTCCTGCCAAAAGGATGAGAGAGACTGAGAGACAGAGACAGAGAGAGACAGAGAGACAGAGAAAGAGAGAGAGAGAGACAGAGAGACAGAGACAGAGAGACAGAGAGAGAGAGACAGAGAGACAGAGCGACAGAGAGACAGAGAGAGACAGAGATGGAGAGAGAGACAGAGAGACAGAGAAAGAGAGAGAGACAGAGAGACAGAGACAGAGACAGAGACAGACAGAGGGAGAGAGGAGGCACACACACACACACACACACACACACACACACACACACGTCGAACCTTTGGCAAAGGGGAGGGAGTGGGGGTCTGGCCTGGCCCCCCCTCGGCTGCCCCTCTAGGAAGCCTCGCCTCGGGGCTGACCTCAGCCAAGGCTCTGGGTTCGGGGGGGCTCGGGGCAGCGGGAGGGAGGGCTGTGGTCTTGTGGTTAGCCGAGGGGACAGAGAGTCGGGCCTCACAGGCTGGGCTCGCTCCCAGCTCACCGCTGCCTCGTTCAGTGACCCGGCGAGCCGCTGGCGCAGCTTCCTGGAAGGCTCGGCCCCCTCCCTCTCCGGGCCTGGCCTCGTCGAGGGTCATCGTCGGGCCTTGTCAGTAGGACTGGGGGGGGCGGCAGCTGGGGGCCCCGCCGTGGGGAGGCCAAAAGCCCCCCGTTCAAATGTGGCCTCAGGAACGGAGGAAGCTCCGTGTGGCCCTGGGCAAGTCACCCCCTGCGCAGCCTCCGCTTCCCCTCTCTAAGGTGGCTCCAGACCGCTTTGGGGCGACGCTCCGCTGTGGCGCGTGTGCCGTGCCCGGCCCGCGGGAGGCGCTCCGTGTCGCTGCTTACGCTTCGAGGCAGGGAGGACGCGGTCGCAGCAGCGCCAGCTCCCGGGGCTCTGGGCAGCGTCTCCTGCCATGGCCGGAGCTCTCGTGGGCCCTGCTGGAAATGTGTGCTGGCCGCTGGGAATCCCACCAAGAAATGGTCCCGGTCGAGCCTTCTCCCACCGTCCATTGTCCGGAGCGGACAAACTGAGGCCCTTCGAGCCTTGCCTGGTCTGCCTCCTCCTGCCGGGCGTCCAGGCGGGGCCCAGAGCGGTGCCGGCCCCGGAGCTCTTTCCTGGGCGGTCTGGGCGGCCCGGCAGGCCGGCCCTTCCCCCTCAGTAGCCTCGGGGAGCCCGCGGGCTGGTGGGGCACTTCCTGGGGGGCCGGATCGGCCGCAGGAGCCGAAGCTGGGCCTCCGGTGCCCGCCGGGGCGGTGTGAGGGGACGAGGGCCGGCCCCGAGGAGGAGGCAGAAGGCGCTGCGAGAGAAGTGAGGCCGGGGAGCCGGGGAGCGGCCTCCGACGTGGGGAGCGAGCGAGGCCGAGGCCTAACGTGTCCTGGGCCCGGCCGTGTCCCGGCTCAGCCTCACCGCGCAGCTGCCTCGGCTTCTCGTCTCTCATCCGGCGCTGACGGCACGCGGCACCCAGGAGGCAGAGACACGGAGGCGAATCCCACCAGCCTCCCACGTGCGGAGGCACTTCTGGGGTCCTGATCGTGGCAGAGGGAGCCGGAGGCCGAGGCCGGAGCCCGGGAAGAGGGACTGGCGCCCCTCAGATGCCCTCTTCGAGGGAAGGGGGACCCCCGGCTCTGGGGCTGCCCCCTTCTCACTGGGCTGAGCTCCCCCTCCCGGCCCCCGTCCTCCCGGGAGCCTCGGATGCCCGGCTCAGTGACGTGGGAGGAGAGAAGCCTCTGACGCTCCGGCACCCCCCCTCGTGGAGGGCCCCCCAGTCACGTGGAGAGAAGGGCGGGGGGGGCGGCCGAGGGGGGGCTCATCGGGCCGCGGCCGCCCGTCCCGGACTCTCCCACAGTCTGTGGGCTTGGACGAAGGCCAAGGACGGCAGTTGCGCGGGGGGAGGGGCGGATCGGGTTACCCCTTCTTCCAGGGGAGGGGGGGTTCCGGCCGGGGAGGATGGAAGTTTTTTTTTTTTTTTTTTTCGCCCGGGCACCAGCTTAACCCTTTCGCCTCGGCCTTCCCAGGGGCTTCTCCACCTCCCGAGACGCTCACTGAGGCGGCGCCTGCCGGGGTCGCCCCCTCCTCCCTCGGACGGCCCCTTTACGGGTGGGGGGCCCAGGCGAAGCCCCTCTCGGTCCTCCTTCCTGGGGTTCGCCACCAGGGCCCCGGCTGGGGGGACGAGACGGCCGGCGGAGACCCCTTTCGGGCCCCTTCCCAGCCCTCGCGGTCCCTGCCAGAACCCTGGCTCCGGCCCCGGCCCGTCTCCTCTGGCTGCCCGTCCCGGCCTTCCTCGGGGGGCCCCTTCCGACCCCCGGGTCCCCCAAGCCACCTCCTGAGCCCGCCGAGAAGCTCTTGTCCGGTCCCAGGCAGGCCAGCCGGCTCCAGGTCCTGCGCCATCGGGATGGACACAGCAGGCGCCACGAGGCGGTCCCCGAGCGCGTCCCCAGGGAGCGGGCACGGGGCACCAGGCCGTGCCAGCTTGGGAGGAGCCGAGGAGCACCCAGCCAGCCAGCACCGAACACGCAGTCCGTTCCGAGGGGTGGAGGCGAGAGACGGAGGAGGAAGAGCCGGGAAGCCCGGTTCCGAGGGGGCCTCGTTTTATCCTAGAGGCAGGGAGGAGCCGCTGGGGTTTCTGGAGGGACCCCTGGAGCTCCACGGGCCGCCCTGGCCAGGGAAGGCCGACCCCCGAGGTCTGGGCGGGGGGAGCGTCCACAGGGGTCGAAGAAGGCCGAGACACGGCAGCCGAGGGACGTGGGGGCCCAAGAAGCGGGAGGCGCCTCCGACCCCGGATGGAGAAGCTCCTGGCTGGAAAGGAAGCGGGACCTTGGGGGGCGCCGCGGCCTTCCGCCTCTCCGGGGCCTGCTCTGAGGTCTCTCGGCAGACACCGGACAGGCCGGCCGTTGCCTTTTCCAGCCCATTTTACAGATGAGGGCCTGGAGACGAGGAGGGCAGAGCGCCTGCCAGGGTGGCGTCGCCCAGCGGGGCCTCGCGAAGAGGAGCCTCCCCGCCTCTCGGCCGCCCGCGGAGGGTGCTCGCTCGGGGCTAGGCGCGGCGCCGAGCGCTTTAGGGCACGGCGAAGACCGCGAGGGGGCGCCGAGGGCCCAGAAGCGGGGCGCTAGCGGGAGCGCGGAGCCGGACGCCCCCGGGAGAGCGGCGAGGCCCAGAGGGACGCTCCGCCCCTCCAGGCTATGCCCGGAGCCCCTTGCGGGAGGCCCGATCCGGAGGCCACTCTGGGCTCCAGCGGGATGAGCTCCGTGGCTGGCCCCGGCTCAGAGTGGCAGGAGAGGGAAGAAGAGGCTGGCGTGTGCCCCGAGGGACGGGGGCTGCGGGTGCGAGGATGCCGCCGTCCCCTGGACAGGAGGGGCAAAGCCGTGGGTTCCGAAAGCGGAGCCCCCACCCGCCCTGGACACCTCCGCGCTCGCCTTCTGGGCCCGGGGCTCGGGGGCGCCACACGCCGGGGAGGGGGACGTCCGGAAAGGCGCCGGGACCCGGGCGAGGGACGGCCGGGTGTGACCGGGCCGCCAGCCACGGGCTCTGGCGGAGCGGCTCGCCACAGCTGCCGGCCCCGCAGAGGAGTCTCTGCTCCTGGAGGCCAGAGCGAGCCCCGGGTCGGGGCAGGGCTGCGGAGTCTCCCTTTGGCAGAGGATGGAGGGGACGAGGGGAGCGGGCAGCGGGCCCGAGAGAAGCAGGACCTGCCGGTGACCCATCCGGGGAAGAGGGGCGAAGGGGGGCGGCCCGGCTGACGGGATGGCAGTGCCCCGTGCAGGGCCTGGCGTAGGTGGGGGAGGCGCCGGGATCCGGGGCTGGGGCGCTTTTACCACGCTTTGGGGAAAGCCCCCCCGGATCACGCAGCGAGGCTCCGGTCGGTGGGGATCGTGGAGGGAGAGCCAGGCCTGGAGCCACTCGCTGGCGGGGCGACCCCGGCCAGGTCCCCCCGAGGCCCCCGCTTCGGTAAGGCTCCCCTCGCTTTGTCGAAGGCGGTGGCTTCAATGGGAAGCTCACGAGAAGCGGGGGAGGAGCAGAGCCAGACACCGGCGGCGTCCTGAAAGCGATCTGGAGAGCCAAACGGACCCCAAGCCCAATAGGCGAGCTGGCCGCCCTGTATCGTGGCCCCATCCTTCCGCCCAGGGCACACACGCCACGTCCAGCCGTCCATCCCGGAGAGCGGCCCGGGCTGCCGGGGGCACCCTCGTCCGAGACCTTCGTGCTTCCCTCGGGCCCGGCGGTGCGTCGGCGAGGGCCTCCCCTGGAAGGGCCGGGAGGGATGCCGAGCGCCGGCGAGGAGGAGCCGCTCCGGCCTTTCTCCATCCGAGCAGACCCTGAGGCCGGACACAGGCCCCTGCGGCCCCCAATCCTTCATGTCTGACGGCGCCGCCGCTCCTTCCTGCGCCCTCCACCCCCCCGTCAATCACGTGCCGGGGCCCCTGCCGGAGAAGAGGCTTCATCTGCCCTCAGTTTCCCCATCTGTAAATGAGCCTATACGAGCGCCTGCGTTGTTGCAGGGACCGAACGAGCGGGGCTGTGGACAGAGAGCGCTTTGCCCAGCTTCCTCCGCTACACGCTTGCCAGAGAGCATGGCGGGGCCTCCCTGGCTCTGGGGGAGGCTCTGGGGGAGGCTCTGGGGGCCCGGCCCGCATGTAAAGAAATCGGCTGGAGGGGCCGAGTTCCAGGAGATTCCTCCGTGGCTCAGGAAGCGCTCCTGAAAGCAGCTATGAGAAGGGTTCGGGTAGTCATTCGGAGGAGGGGCCGGACCCCAGCAAGGGACCCGACGGCTCAGGGGCCAAAGAGGGGAGGAAGGCGGCTGGAGGGTCCGCAGGCACGTCGGGACGTGGGCAGCAGGGGCGGCGAGAGGACAAGACGGGCCCCAGCCACGGCGGCCTCCGTCAGGCCCGTCAGGACTCCGGGAGTCGTGGCCCAAAGGCCCTGAGCCCGGGGACTCTCCGTCCGTCGGGCCGTTCTGTCTCCGGGTTCGCCCTTCCCGATTTGGGGCCGCGGCGGCACGCCCTGGGCCAGCTCACCCGCTGATCGTCCACACGCGTCGGCCGCGCTCTCGGGAGGGACGGAGGGCCGAGAGGCGCGGCTGAGCTTCTCCTCCCCCGCGAGGTGGCCCTTCCGTAGCATCGGCCGAGATGGCTCTTGGCCAGCTAGAAGCCGAGCGTGTCTATGAACGCGAGCCCCAAAGTGCTCCGGGGGAGCCCCGCCGGCCTTCCACCCAGCCGTGGCCCCAGGAGCAGGGCTCCGTGTGGCCATCAGGCCCGGCTTCCAAGGCCGGTGGCCTCCCCTCGGTCGGCCTGCAGTAACTGAGAAACTAGAAGGGGCTTTACCGGCCACTTGAAGGCGGCTTGGGACCGGCTTGGACTGAATGCAGGATGTGGAGAGAGCGAGGAAAGACCCCGAGAGCCAGCCCCGGCCCCTCCTGGGGAACCTCCTCAACGGACGGAGGCTCAGAGACGCAGCCGACTGCCTGAAACAGAAGAGGCGGCCGGGGGCCCTGCTGGGGGCTGCTGGGGCTTCTGAGCCGGAGCGAGGGAAGGTGCACGTGTATGGCAGAAGGGCCCGCTGGAACAGCTGGAGAAAGTGGCAGGTCCTCCTCCTTTGAGGGCTTCAGGTAGAGGCTGCTCTGCTGCCTCGCGCAGGGCCGAGAAAGCCCTTCCGCCTCTCCTCAGTTCCTCCTTCTGTCGGGCTCTTGATACCAAAGCAGAGTTTTGTTCCCTTATTTCCCCAAGAAGAGACTGAGGCTTTGGATGGCCTTCCAGATGCCCCCAAAGACCAGGAGCCCTTCTTCCCCTTCCTGGCAGGCCTGATGTGGTGGCAGCCCAGGGAGGCTTGTAAGGGTTAAAAATGAAAGGTTGGACTAAATATATAAAAATGTGGTCACCAAAATTGTTACTCAGGTCAGAATGACTTTTTGTGATAGTTTATTTATAAAAGGTGAAAGAGTGAAAGTGAGGAAAATCAGAGAGAGAGAGTAGATCATTACTCCAGCTTGGTCCAAACCAGGCAGGGCTTCAGAGGCCCCAGCAAAGGAGGCCCAGAGGTAAATTAAACAAGGGTTTTAGCCACAAGGCCTCCTCCAAGACGAGGGGCCTCTCCAGAGGCTAGTACCTCCAGGAAAGCCAGGAAAGGGAGTCAGCTTTTTTCACTCACCCACGTGGCAGTTCTAAGGGAAAATCGAAGAGCAGTCCGAGGTCCCAAGCTGGGACTCCTCAGGGGTCAAGTTCGAAGGTAAAAGAGCTCATCACAGGAAGTTCTTGCCACTTTTAAAGACTTTCCTTTCATCACCTCCTGTGCCTTCCTTCCACTTTACGTGGACCAACTGCAGCTTTAGCTTTGCTTAGGACTGCTCTGGGGGCAGTCAGTGGGTTTCTGAGTTGCCACCCACTCTAGACACGTGGGTCACAGACCTCCCCATACTTAAGGATAAGTGGGGTGTATACGCTTCTGGTGATTAAATCTCAAGTGGGTGAGGGGAGAGTTCATGCCATCTTCACAGGCTACCACAGATCCTCTGACTTCATGGCGCTTTTAAGGAGATGCTCAGGAAAGGCTAGACTGACAGACTACATGTCTTTGGTGGCCCTTCCCACACAAACAGGCTGTGTGTGAGCATCAGCAAGTCTTGTCCGTTTGGGAGAAATCTTGTTTCTTCAGAGAGAGTTGGCTTTGGGCCTTGGCACGATGCCCACGCGTCTCTGTGTGAGTGGATGGTGTGTGCGGCAGGTAGGGGGCTAGACGTGGAGGCAGGAAGGCCCGGCCCGGGAAGCTAGCTGTGGGCCTGGGCAGTTCCTTAGCCTGGCTCCCTTCAGTTTCCTCATCTGTAAAATGGGGCTCATCGTTCTAGCTGGCACATTCCTGGGGCCGGGGTGGGGGTCACGTGCAGTCGTCTTCGCGAGGCACTTTGCAGACCTCGGGCCGCCCTGGGGGGCTGCCCGTTGTCCGCTGGCGCCTGCTTCTCCTTCATGGTTCTCTCGTGCCCATGACCACAGTCTCTCCGTTCTGTTCTTCCCCAGTCCTCCGTGATGTCGGTCTGCCTGGCCCGCTTCCATCCCAACCTGGTGGTGGGCGGCACCTACTCGGGCCAGATCGTCCTCTGGGATAACCGCAGTCATCGGGGGACGCCAGTGCAGCGCACGCCCTTGTCTGCGGCCGCACACACGGTGAGTGAGCGGGGCGGCCGGGCCGGGTCTCCCCCGGGCCAGCCCTCTCAGAAGCAATGAGCCAGAGGAAGCGCCGGGCGAGGTTGGCCCTCGGGCATCAGCGAAGGGAAATCGGAGCCGTACGAGCCCAGGCCCAGAGGACCCGGGCTGCTAGCTGTGGGGCGAGTCTCTCCCGGGGACCTCAGGGAAGGAGCCAGCCAAGGTTCTCCCCGAGGGTCTGGGGGGCTCCCTCGTGCTGGAAGGGGAGGAGAAGCTCCGCAGCGACAACCGAACCCCCGGCGGGGTCCAAAGTCAACATCTCCAAACCATTCCCGACATTTAGCCGAGGAGGCTCAGGCGGTCACGAATGGGACAAGCGCCCGAGCGTTCCCTTGGCAGAATGGCAGGTGGCTGTCGCAGCTGGGGTGGGGGGCCCTCTCGGCCCTCAGGATAAAGGATGCCCAAAGGGTGCCCTTGTTTCCAAGGGCCCGGATGGCTGCTGCGTGATGGCTTTCACGGCTGCGGCTCCGACCCTCCCTCGGGGGCCAGGGGAGCTCGCCCGCATCGGGCCCATCCCGAGTCAGACATAACGAGACCTGACGGGGCCCCGGATCCCAGGCTCTGGCCGTCCTGGCAAACTGGTCTCCCTCATTCCGTGCCCAACCACGTGGCCCCTTGTGCCCCGGCTTCCTCGACTAGCCCGGCCTGACACATGGGAGGCACACGAGGATGGCCCCTTGGGTGGGCATGGAAGAGAAAGGCACCCTCAGGCCCCTGGCCCTGGGAGAAGACTCGAGGCCTCCCCCGGCCGTCCTCCCATGTCCTGGGGGAGAGGGGCTGCCTCAGGAGGTGGGGCGACTGTCTGGGAGCTCCAAGGCCCTACTGTACAGATGAGGGGGTCATCGAGCTGGAGACTGGAGAGGACTCAGAGGCCACATAGTCCATTGACCCATTGGACAGATGGGGAAACTGAGGCTTAGAGAGGAGGGGACTTGCCCCGGATCACAGCAAATGTCGGAGCTGTGAGGTGAACCTTGGCACTGCGGGGCCAGGGCCGGTCCCTTCGCCTCTGCTCCAGGCTCCCTCAGACCTGACCCTCGTCAGGGGCACAGCATGGCGGAAGGCTGCTGGAAGCCCCAAAGGGTCTCCCTGTGCTGCCCGCATGTTCCCCGCATTGGCCTGCTCAGGAGTGACCTCCCGCAGCCCCACATTGCTAGGAGACCCAAACCCCGTAGTACAGGCAGGGAAGCCTCCTCCATCCTGGGAGGTCCCGGAGAAGAGGCTCGCCAGCCTGCGGCCGAGGCCGAGGAGAGGGATTCCCTGGGGGCACAGGGCAGGCGGGATGTCGGCCGAAGCCATTCCTGCCGGGACCCGGAGCTGCTGGGCCAGAGGGTTGCCCCCCTTTACCTCTTCCCTCGGACGAGGCCCTCAGCTGGGTGCCCCGATTCTGCTGATGGACTGCCCTGTCTGGCCTTCTAGGCCCAAGTCGCTTGTCTGCCCTCGCCCGCCTCGCTGGCAGCCTGGATTGGGGGGGGGCTGGGCAAAGCTACCATCCCATGCCCCTGCCGGAGCGCCCTCCACAGGTCCTGCCCGTCACCTGGCGTCTCTGTGCCCACAGCACCCCGTCTACTGCGTCAATGTGGTTGGCACCCAGAATGCCCACAACCTCATCACCGTCTCCACGGACGGCAAGCTGTGCTCCTGGAGCCTGGACATGCTCTCCACGCCACAGGTGAGAGTCCAGCCTGGGCAGCCCAGCCGTGGAGTCCCTCGGGACAAGGTGGCCCTTAGGCTGGAAGGGAGTCGGCCAGAATGCCAGCTCACCAGGAGGGTGGGAGGAGGAGGAGGAGGGCAGAGGGAGGGCAGGGGAGGACGGAAAGGGGAGGGCAGAGGGAGGGCATGGTGTGGGTAGGGGGAGGGCACAGGAGGGCAGGGGGAGGCCTCCCAGCATCCTCGACCTCCTCTTAGAGAGTCCAAAGCAGCCCCTGAAACGTCCCCAGGCTCATCGGTTGCCATGCTCCTATGGGAATGGGGTGTCGGTGGCCATTCATGGGGCCGTGGGCTCTGTTGGGCCTCTTGGAGGCGGGGTAGAAGCGGGGCACCTTCTTCCCAGGGCAGTGCAGCCTGACAGCTAGTAGTGATCACCCCCCTCCCCCCCCCAACACACACTCACACCGGCTGGAGGCTGGAGCTCACTGCATGCGGGGCACAAGTGGGCGCACTTTCAAAGTCGACCCCCACCATCTATGGGAGGCTCAAGATGGTGCTGACAGCCTCTGTGGGGTGCCCCAAGGGCCGTGTCATCTGCTTAGGCACAGACTCACAGAGGTAGCCAACGAGCACAGGCCTCAGTTTCCCCCTCTGTAAAAATGTGACGAGTCCGGGTCCCTCAGCGGAAAGGAGAGGGTCCGGGGTGGGTCTGTGGGGGAGTGAAGGGGGGGCACCCAGCAGGTCCCCCGCTGAGGAAGTTTGTCCTCTGCCGATGCCCACCTTCCCAGCCCTGCCTCTGAGGAGCGGGCACAATTGGGGCTGGGCACTCCGGGCTTTGGGGGCTTTTTCTCAAGAACTGCTATTCCCAGAATGCTTCTCGGGGGTGAGCTGTGGCCAGGGCTGCGAGGGCGCCCCCGGGCAGAAGGTGGGCACTGGTGACCCTCCCTCCCTCCGCCAGGAGAGCATGGAGCTGGTGTACAACAAGTCGAAGCCTGTGGCCGTCACTGGCATGGCGTTCCCCACCGGAGATGTCAACAACTTCGTGGTGGGCAGCGAGGAGGGGACGGTCTACGCAGCCTGCCGCCACGGAAGGTGACTATGCCCGGGGGTCTGACGCCGAAGCGGCTGCCGGCACACGGGAGCTCCCCAGTCTGACGGGCAGATGCCAGGATGCTATCGTGTGCCCGGGCTGAATTCAGCACCTGCGGAGATCCCCGGGAAGTGGGGAGGGGGGTCCCCCAGTGGGAATGGGGAAGGGAAGGAGTGAGCCCTGATTGCCATGCCTGTTGTGCCAGGCACTCTGTGTCTTCTCGGGGCTTCCTGACAACCCTCAGAGCCAGGTGCTGTATTATCCCCTTTTACAGGTGAGGAAACTGAGGCAGGCAGTGGGAAAGAGACCCACCCAGGATCACACAGCTAGTCAGGGTCTGAGACTGGATTGGAACCCAGGTCTTCTGTCTCCAGACCTGAGCTCTGGGCACTGGCCCTGCTGCCATATTGGGGAGTCCAGGGCCTGGTCCATACAAGCCTTCCAGACAGGACAGATCAGGCTGTTAGTGAGGCATCGGAAAGCCCAACCCAGAGCCCAGGGAAAGCGGGGCTTCAAAAAGAGGGGCGTCCCGGGAGCGTGCCCATCTGCTAACTCGGGGCTCGAAACGAGGAAATGGGGAGGAGGGGGAGCCGCTGGGGGCCCCTGCACAGCCCCAAGTCCCCCCTCGCCCCCCAAGCAGCAGCCCATTCACATACTCAGCCCTGGCTCGCGCTGGCCTGGCAGACGAGGAGGCTGCTTCAGCTGCTTGTGCCCTGCTGGGGGCCAGGTGCGAATCCCCCTCTGGAAGGTCAGTGCGCCCCACTCTGTGCCTAGAAATCCCGTAAGGCCTGCAAGGGGCCCGGCTTCCTTCTTCGGGGCCAAGTCCTCATGTCCATCACCCTGAAGAGGAGCGACACGGGCCTGGCACTATTCTGGGCAGGGCCTCCATGCCCACCTGGATACCCACTGGCAGGTGTCGAGCGCTCTCCTCTGAGTAATGGCCTAGGAAGGAATGTTCCAGCACCTTGGGGGTCCGCCATGTTGGGGACGACCCGCACACACAGTTGTTAAATGCTTCTGGTTGGCAGCACTTTCGGGCACTCTCTAATTACGTGTGATTGCGGGGAGATTGGGGGCATGAGAGGAGGTAGCTGGAATCAGTGCCAGAGTGCCTGGAGCTCCTTCAAGGGGTGGCATTTAATTAGCGCCTGGCTGGCTTCCGAAGGAAATTATTCTCCTTGAGAGGAAAGGGCTGCTGTCTTTCCTTCCTTCCTTCCTTCCTTCCTTCCTTCCTTCCTTCCTTCCTTCCTCCCTCCCTCCTTCCTTCCTTCCTTTTTTCCTTCCTTCCTTCCTTCCTTCCTTCCTTCCTTCCTCCCTCC
>NC_058134.1:878186-936578 GCF_016433145.1 Gracilinanus agilis
GTGTGTGCCCCCCCCCCCCCCCCGACCCCCCCAGGGCGGCCCTCCCTGGCCACATTCCGGGGCCCCTTCCTGGACGGCCACGGAGGAGAGGCAGAAGCGGCCGCCACCTTCTTCAGGGCTCCGGAGGGGGTTTGGCCCGAGCTTAGAACCTCGGCGAGGGGCAGGGGCTGGGCCTGGGCCTGGCCTGCTCTTCTGGGCTTTGGCCTCCCTCCCAGCACGCCAGGCTCTCCCCAACCGGCCTGAGGAGCATCCGTGGGAGGCCGGACTAGGCCTGGGCCTGGGGAACAGCCCTGGGCCCCCAGCCAGGCCCGGATCAGAACTTTGGCTTTCTTCTCCGGCAGGTCCCCACGGCCAGCGTGGCTGTGGAAGGGGCCTCGGCCCTCAACCGCGTCCGCTGGGCCCACACGGGCAAGGAGGTGGCCGTGGGGGATTCGGAAGGGCGCATCTGGGTCTATGACGTCGGAGAGGTAGGTGCGGCCTCCCTCTGCTCCCCGGCCTGCCAGGGGCTGGTGCCGTCCCCACTGACCTGTGGGTCACGAGTTCGAGCTCCCAGCTTCCCTGTTATTGTGCTGTCACTGGGCTGGGCCCGGCCTGCACTCCCCCTGGGCCCGGGCTCTAATTGGGGAGCTTAGTGCCGGGGCTCCTGGGGGGCCAAACTTTTGATGGGCGGCTCGGCTCGGCTCCGCTGGGCTCGGGGAAGCTGGGCCCTTTCTCGTTAGCCGTGCGGCCCTCGGCCTTCTCCAGGGTCTCTTTGTGACCGGGGTGGGGAGCACCCCAGGACACCCACAATTTTCTCCTTCACTGGGGGGGCTGTCTGTGGAAAGCCATGGGCGGGGGTCAGAAGCCTTGCCAGAGGGGTCACGGAGAGGGCAGTCAGGGTGTCCTTAGGGGAGGGTGTCTGAGGAGGGCCCTGACGGCAATGCGGGGGGGGGGGCATCCGCAGTGCAGAAAACCTTCTTCAGGCTGAGAAGCTTGTGGAGGGCAGGAAGAAGGCGGCTTTGGGGTCTCCCTACAGCGGAGTGGGCCGGTGGGCTCTCCAGGCGTGCTGGGCGACCCCTGTGGTGTCCGTGGCTCCCACCAGCCCAGCGGGCTCTTGGTGAGACTCTTGGGCCATGGCTCGGCCCAGGGGCAGCCAGGCAGCTGTTTCCTGGAGCTCTGGCCTCTGCCCAGAGCAGTGTGGATTAGGGCTGGGCCTGCCCAGTGCGCCCAGAGGCTCTGTTTGGCCTGAAAAGAAGGGCCTGGTGGAAGGAGGCTTCGGTGCACCTTGTGGTGGTCCCCCTAAGCTCCTCACCAACTTGGAGCAAGATGGCGCCCTCAGAACAGGAGCCGTCCTTGGGGGGCTGGGAGGCCCTTCCCAGGGAGCTGCCTGCCCCCTGCTGGGCGCCCCAGGCCCCCCGGGTTTAGGGGAGGGGGGTGGCCGGCAGCTCTCTCATCAGCCTGCCCCAACTGCCTGGGACGGAGAGCTGTGCTCGGGTGGGCCGGCCGGCCTGTTTCCTCTTAGGCAGCGTCCTTTCTGAAGCGCTGTGGCAGTCTCTGGACGGGCTGCTGTTGGCGTCTGCTGTCAGGACAGGACATGGAGAACTATCTGTGCCCCCCCCATCCACGCCACCCAGGATGCCAGGCAGTGGCCAGGCTGGTCGTCCTATTCCGGAAGCCCCCCGTCACGTGCCCTGAGGACCTGGGAGAGTTCTCGGTAAAGGGGGCCCGAGGGGCTGAGCAGGACACTCCTGGCCGGGTGCCCAGCACCTTCTGGTCCTGTTCTGGAAAGTGGCCCGGAGCTCCGGCCCAAATCTCCCAGCGTGCTTTGCAACAATCCTAGGCACCGAGGGGGCGCTCAGAGCCTAACTTTGGAGGGGGAGCACAACTGTACTAGGAGAGAATAGCCCCCCCCCCCAGCCGGTTCACTGTGGTCAAGACCCTGGCAAGGAAGGGGCTCGTTGGGCCCGGTCCGAGGACAAGAAGCAGCCCTCTGTGGCATGGGAGAGCCTGGCTTCCGCCTCGGGCCCCGGGCTTAGTCTGAAGTCTTTACGGGGGGCGGAAAAGTGGGGAAAGGCCACTCCACCGTGTTCCTGGAACAGGATGTTCTTGGGCGGATGCAGTGTAGACCAGACAGGCGAGCCGAGGGGAGGACTAAAGGGGGTTGGCTAAACCTCAGGCCCCCCGTTTGGGCTGCGCTGTGAGAAAAGCAGCTGCAACGATGGGATGTAGACCATCATGGAGGCTCCCCAAGAACGACAGCCCTGGGGGGAGCTCAGGGGGCGCCGAGCCAGGCCCAGAGGCGGGAGGCTAGCTGGGAGACCCTGAGCCAGTCCCTTCACCCCACGGGGCCCAGCCAGGACCGCTCTTGTGCCTCGGAGCCGATGCAGTGTTGATGCTAAGCCGGGAACAAAAACTAGCCTGGAGCCCCTCAGTGACCCCATTCACAGTGGCGCGGTGCCCCGTGTTACTTGGCAGACAAGCAGTTTGTGGGTCAGGGCGAGGAGGTGCGGCGTCAGGGCCTTCTCTGGGGAGGCCAGCCGAGCCGATGCCTCCAGCTCCGGCCTGGGCTTCCACCCAAATGTTTCGGGGGCAGAGCCCCGAGGCCTGACGGAGAGAGGGCGGGTGCCAGCCCTCGTCCGCTTCTGCCGCTGGGAGTCGGCCTTTGCGGTCCGCCTGCCTCTCAGCTCCCGGGAAGCTGGCCCAGAGTTCCCCGATCTCGAGCCTTGACTGGCTCGGGGGGCGGAGGAGCCATCGCCGGCGATTACACCGCGGAGGCTGGGACTCGGGCCGTGGCTGTGGGGTCCGTGTGGTCCACGCCGTGCAAACATGGGGACTTGACGGAGTTTGTTGGCCCTGCTTGCTCGGGGACGAGCCTCAGAGCGGCCACTGGGGCCTGGTCAGCCCTCCTCGGCCCTCCTCGGCTCCTGGGCCGCCCGCTCCTTTGCCCCGGGGCTCGCCCTCCTTTACCACAAAGGGCCGCCTCCTGGGGGGTTGGGGGGGCTCGAGCCAGCCCAGGAGTCTGAGATGGGGCGGTGCCCCCCTTCCCCCTTCCCCCCGGTTTAAAGTGTGTGTTTAGAGATTCCGAGAAGGAAACTGGGGCGACGGCTCCCTCGGGGAGAAGGGGATCCCCGAGGCTGGGCTCATCCCGAGGTTTGGGGTTTCTCTCCCCAATATGGGCTGGGAGTTCTTTAAGGAGAAAACTCAGTGCTGGGCTGGATGAAGGGCCTTCCCCGGCCGATAACATCTCGGCGCTCCGGGAGCCTCGCTGGGGGGCGCCCCGGCCCCCCCACAGCCGAGTGTTTCTCATTAGCCTGGGCGGCGGCGCTGCGGCCTCGCGAGCTTCGGTTTAGCTTTCGTGGATAAACAACGTTATCTCGTTAGCGAGGCCAGACGCTTCCTCTGGCTCGCCGAGGGGAGGGACGGCTTGATGCCGACCATCTGGGCCCGAGCGGCCGAGGGGTGGCCCGCGGGGCCCCCTCCGGATCGGGGCGGGGGGCCCCTGAAGTCTTCCACCGAGCGCGGGGCCAGGGGGGAGGCGGGCGCTCTGGGAGCCCCCCAGGGGGTGAGCCGCGAAGGCTGCCCAATTAGGCGCCATTTATAGTTTGCTTAGACGAGAGCTAATGAGCGCAGAGCGGGGGGCCGGGGGGGCGCTTGTCCTCTTTCCACATGGACTGAAAGCTCTTCGTGCCTCGTCACACCCGAGCAGAATCGGGGCCGATGAAGTGGGCCCAGCGTGTGGGCTCTGCCGGGCTCAGCCCAGGGTGCTGCGTCACTGCGGCGTCCAGAGTGCCCGGTCCAGGCTGGCCGCCCCAAGGGGTCGGGGAGGGGGAAAAGAGCGCCCGCCCTGGTCCTCAGGAGCACCACGAGCCTTCCTGGGCATCCCCGGCCTCCTCTGCTGCTCTGAGTGGGGCACCCTCTGAGCTTGGGCATCGGAGCCGCATGGGCGCCGGGCACTGAGGGGGGCCCAGGGAGCTCTGACACAAGCCGGGGGCCCGAAGCTACGCCGAGTGTGTGTGTGGGGGGCGAGCCGAGCCCCTTTCCCTGGGCCTGTCTAGCTGGGAAAGCTGCCCAAAGGCTTTTCCTGTCTCGGGTGAAGCAGGCGCCGGTGCCCATCCCTCCCTCCCTCTCGGCCCCCGGCTCCCCAGGAGGAGGCTGTGAGTGCGTGGACGCGGGCACACACGTGTACATCTGGCTGGGTCGGCCCTGTCTGCCTGTGCACACGTGTTTGCATGTTCCCGGGCACACATCCACGGACAGTAGAGGCACGCAGACACCGGCCTAGCCCTGACTGCACAGGAGCAGAGCGGCGTCTCCCCGAGGACCGAGCGCCCTGGCCTGGTCACCAACATGGCCTCCTCCGAGCCCTGAGCCTGGGATCCCAGCAGCTCTGGATTGTGGAGGAGAGAAGAGGGAGAGAGCCAAGGAGGGACGAAGAAAGGGGGGAAGAGGAGGAGGAAGAGGAGAAAGAAGAGGAAGAAGAAGGGGGGGAGAAAGGAGGAGGAGGAGGAGGAGGAAGAAGAGGGGGAGGAAGAGGAGAAAGGAGGAGGAGGAGGAAGAGGAGGAAGAAGAGGAGGGTGCAATCACTCCCACGTCTCTCATCTCTCGTGGCCTTCCTTGGCTTGGAGGTGGGCTGGCCCGGCGGCTTGGGAAGGCGGGCAGAAGCCACCCTGATCACGGAGCAGCCGCCTCTGCCTGCCCTGCTTCGGGCCTCCCTCTCCTCCCTCCCACAAGCCCTCGGCCGCCATCTTTCTGTCTTCTTCCCAGCCCTCGGGGGTCCCTTTTGGGCAGCTGGCCGGTGCCCTTCCCGGCCCTTTGAGGCTGGGGGTTTGCCAGCAGCCAGGAGGCACCCCTTTTGCCGTGTCTCAGGCCTGGCTCGCCTCCGCTCCCCGCTCGGCAGGAAGAAGGGCCTTCTCTGTGTGGGGGGTCCCTCCGGCCGGGGCATTCTGGGACTCAGCAGCCCTGTGGAAGGAAATGGCAGGAGACGAGCTGCCTTCCCCCCCCCCCCCACTACCCGGGGGCTGGGCTCCTGCCTGGCATCGGGGAGCCGCCGGGCTGCCGCGTGTCCTCCTGGAGGGGCCCGATGATGGGGCACCCGCTGGCCGCTCACCACCGACGTTTTCCCTTCTGAAATGGAAATCTGTTGGCTGTCGGGAACGCCGTCCCCCTCGAGGCCTCGCCAGGACTCTGGAGGGGGTGCCGGGCCCTCGGACATGGGCAGAAGGTGGCTGGAGGTGCAGCGCTTAGTGAGAGCCCAGTCCAGCCTGTGTGACCCTGGGCAAGTCACTTAGCCTCCCTGCCTGGTTTCCTCGTCTGTAGTGTGGAAAGCCCGAGGGGTGCCACCACAGAGAGAGCACTTGGAGGTCTGTGAGCAAAGCCTGTAGAGGCGCCGCGCGGGCCTGGGCTCTCCTTTCGCCCGGCGCTCGCTTGATCTCTGGCCGCCGTTCCTTTGGGGATTCGATCTCGGGACAGACCCGGCCCTGAGGCGGCCCGAGTTTGCCTTCGTGTCTGTCCGTCTGTCTCTGTCCCCTCCCGAGCTGCACTGAGGCTGCGCCTGTGGGCCGGGTGCGAGGCTCGGGCGTGAGGAGGCCGAAGGGCCTGTCCGGAGCGAGCTTCCTTGCCAGGGCGTGCTGGGGGGCTCTGCCGGGGGGCCACTGGGGGACTCACGGACTCTCCACTTTGGTTTTGCAGCTCGCCGTTCCCCACAATGACGAATGGAGCCGCTTCGCTCGGACCCTGGTGGAGATCCGGGCGAACCGGGCCGACAGCGAGGAGGAGGGCAGCGCGGAGCTGGCCGCCTAGCGCAGCCGCCCTGGTCCTGGCCGGGCCTCCCCGTGTCCCGAGGCTTCCCGCACTCCCGCGTTCCCGCCAGCGCCTGGCCGCCCTCCCTGCGGGCCCCACGTACCCCGCTTCTGCCCCAAAGTCCGGCCTTCCCGGCTTTCCCGGCTCGGAGCCCCCCGGCCGTAGCCACGGCGCGGTCAGGGCTGCGGCGCAACCCGAAGCACGAGCCCGGCCCGTGGCTGTCCGACTGGCGATCCAGGAGGGCCCGGCCCGGCCCGTGTGTCAGGCCGTCCGGGTGGAGCATGCACGTAGGCCTGAGCCGCTGGTTCCTGACCGTGACCCGGAAGTGCCAATAAAATGGACAAAAGCAGTTCTGTGGCTTCAGTGTGTCTGCTTTGGGGGGGTTGGGGGGGGCAGGCAAAGCATCATCACACTCCTCACCCCACCCCCATCCTGTGCCCTCCCCCCTCCGGTAGGCCTTGGGGGGGTCGGAGACGCTGGTGGTCTAGTCTTGGCTGGGCTACGTGCGAGAACCTCCCCCCCCCCCCGCATCAAATGGGGTCCCCTTGCTGGGAACACCCCACATGCCCCGAGATCCACACCTGCCCTGGGCCTACGCTAACAGGCCCTGGGGGGCAGGCGGGGCTCCCCTCCTGCAACGCCCAAACAGCATCTCTGGCCCACTCTGAGCCCCCCACAACACCCCCTTCCCCCAGGCTGCCACTGCACGGGGCCACGGCCGGCGGGCTCCCAGCGCCCCAGCACGATGGCACACGGGGAATGGGGAGGGGCAGGGAGGGGGCGCCGGCCCAACCCAGAAGAGCTCCAAGGCCGGGTCACCCAGCTTGGAAGCCAGGACGTCCCGTCCCCAGGCCTGGCTCTCCACCCACCTCACTGTCCGGCAATGGCCAGGTGCCCCTCCCGGGTGGCCCCGGCGTGTCCTGTCCACACGTGGGCACTCACAGGCAAGGACAGCCTCCATGAGAGCGTCTGCGGCCACGTCGGCCCCGTGGGGCGGGCCCAGCATCACGGGGGGGCCACGGACCCTCCGAGCGTGTGGATGGGACCTTCAGCCACAAACAACAGTCAGAAATCGCCTGCTCTGGGCTGGCCGTGGCGAGCAGCTTACCCGGGAGGGGTTGGGGGCGGGGCGCAAAGGCCGGACCCCTCCCATTTGCATGGCTGCCTTGTTTTTAAGAACAATTTTTAGTTTCAAGTCTCCCCTTCAGGCCAATAGAAACGAAATGAGGCTGTGTACAGCCCCCCACAAGCCCCTCACCGTCTGCCCTGGCCCTTCTCGTCAGACTTGTCAGGTTCCACTCAGCTGCCAGCCCCCCCTCCTGTGAGCACCTTGGCCTTGGCCTGGCACCCTGTCCTGGGTTCTCTCCCTTGTTGGGGCGACACGATGGGCAGAGCGGGGCCCCAGGGCACACAGAACAGGCTCCGTCCCAAATAGCTTTTTGGAATGGCTGGCTGGGTTTGGTGTGCAGCTCCACCAACAATGCATGGGTGCGCGAGGCCACTGGGCGGCACCGCAGATAGAGCCGGGCCTGAAGCCAGGAAGTCCCATGTGCCAGTCCAGCATCGGGTCCCTCCTCGTGGCGTGGCCCTGGGCAGGCCACCTAACGGCTGAGCCTCAGCTTTCCAATCCGTAAAACGGGGACCATAATAGCGCTTCCACCTTCCAGGCTTGTTCTGAGGATCCAGCGAAGTCTTGGCCAAGGGCTCGGCCCAGCTCTGGGTCCTGACCTAGAGTTGATGCTTCTTTCCCCCTTTTGCCTGCTCCCACAGCTGCTTCTTCCTGTGGTTGCTGAAAGCTGGGCTTTTCCCCTTCCTCCCCAGCTCCGATGGGGGGCGGCTCTCGGGGGCCTTCTAGGGCTCTAAGCCGGTCCACAGGACGTGCTTGAGATGCTCCGTCTGGTGGCAGAGCCTCGAAGGACAGACGGGCCTGCTGGGGCTGCTGACTTCTGATAGCCGCTCCAGACTGGGCCGTGGCCGTCTGAGACTGCACGGAGGCTTGGAAGGACTCGCACCCGGGGCCCATCTAGCTTGAGGGGCCCCGGCCGGCAGGGTCCCATTTCACCCCCAAAGCTCCCTGTGGCAGCTCGAGGAGGAAGGCCCAGGCCGAAGGCTTCCCCATCCCCGGGAGGTTGGTGCCGAGGTGCTTGGGCACGGCCGCTGGCCGGAGGGGCCCCTGCCCGGCTCTGTCCAAGCAGGGACTGTCCCTACGCTGGCCCCACGCTCCAGGCCCATCAGGCCGCGTCCACTGACCGCCTCCCCGGCCCTCCTGTAAGGGTGGAATTGGGGGTAGATGGAGGATCACGAAGCACACCTGGGAAGTTCCGTCTGGAGGGGCCCGTGACGGGGGAGCTCGTGGAAGCTCTTTCTGGGGGGTCGGAGGGGCTGCAGGAGGCGACAGCAGCTCATTCTCCAGACCTTCAGGGCCAGCCAAGAGGAACCTGGGCCGGGGGCTACTGCAGGGCCGCAGTGCCTGGACTCCAGAGCAGCGGCCCCGGCGGGGGCCTTTCCTTTCTGTCGCTCCTGGTTCGTAGCCAGTGACGGAGGGAGGGAGGGGAGAGCCCGTGCTCTCTGGGGCGTCTTCCCTGCTAGGGTGGGTCCCCTTTGCCCTCCTACCTCTGGGAACCCCTAAATGCCCTTTCTTGGCCCCCGACATCTCCTCCTCCTTTATTGGTGGTCGTTTGGCCGTTGCCTGGAGGGGGAGGACAAACACGAGCTCCGTTTGGAGGAGAAATCGGGCTCGGGGGGGCTCGTCCCAAGATGGGCGGCCCGGAAGGGGGGACCCCGACCATCAGGGTCTCAACGGACCCCCGTCATGTGCCAACATCCCCCCCAGAGAACTGTGGGGGTGAGGAGGTAGCGCTCAAGCGGGGAGTCCCGAAAACGCCCCAGCCTCAGCCCTACTCGCCCTCACCCCCCGGGGCGCCCCCGGCCCCCTCCCCCAGCCAAAGCAGAGTCGCACCCCGAAGGCTGTTAAAAGGGTTTATTCGTGTCTCCAGAATAAATACGCGGCCCCAGAGGCGCGCCGAGGCCCCGGAGTCGGAGAGCGCCTTCGACATGATTGAGGTTCAGGGAGTTCAAAGAGGAAGGAGGCGGCCGCGCGAGGCCTTCTGTCCAGCCACACTCTGCCGGGGCCCACCGGGAACACCGACCCCGGCCCCCCCCCCGGGGCCCCTCGGGCCGCGCCCGCCTCGCTCCGGCCCCTCCGAGCCCAGCGGATGAACCGGCAGCAGGAATTTCAACGTGATCTGGGTAAGGAAGGCCAAGCCCGAGTGATTCGACATGGTCGTCGTCATGATAAAACCCTCAACGGAGACTGGAAGGAGACAGGAGGGGGGCCGGCTCCGGGCCTGCTCGGGCTCCCCGGCTCCCCCGAAGCCCGGACCCTAAGGCTCGTCCAGGGCGCAGGGGCCGGGGAGGGCCGGCTTGAACCGAGGCAGGTAAAGGCCGAACTTGTTTTCGATCCCAGCAAACATGGTCGCCGCCAAGCTGTAGCCCCCGATGTGGTCGGGGTTGGGCCCGGGCTGGCTGGGCCCCGGGAGCGCCACGGGCTCCGGTTCTGGGGCTTTTCTGAAAGGCAAGAGCCGCGGTGAGCCTGGCGCTCCGGGGGGACCCGAGAGGCTCTGCCGGCACCCCTTGCCCCCCGGGGGCGCCGTACTCACTCGCCCCCAAAATCCACGGAGAACCAGCGCTGCAGGAGCTCGTAGGTCAGCAGCGTCACCCCGAACTGGGGGGACGAGCGGAACATCCGGGCTGGGGGAGAGAAGGGACAGCGAGGTGAGGGCGGCCTCCCCGCCCGGGGCACCCCTCTGCCCTCCCCCTGCCCGCGCCGTACCCCCTGTGCCCTTCCACAGGGCCCTCTGGCCCTCCTCGCGGACGATCTTGTAGAAGCAGTCCAGCACGCCGCTGTACGTGGTCTGGCCGGTCCTGGCCGCCACCTGCAGCCGGGTCTTGATCACGTCGGCCGGAGTCACCAGCGAGGCGGCCGGCACACCTGCGGGATGGGGGGGGGCCCAGCTCACACCTCGCTCCGCTGACGAGGCGGCCGTCTCCCGGGCCGGCCCCCCCCCCCCCCCCGGCCTGCTCTCTTCTGGCTCTCCTTCAGAACCAGGCCCAGACCGGGCTTGTTTCCTAAGATGCGCCTCCAAGTTCCGTCCCTCCGTCCGTCTGTCGGTCCGTCCGGGCGCCCTGAAATCGTGAGCGCCGCCCCCGGGCGCCGTGTCCCAGAGGAGCTGCCGCCCCTCCCCAGAGATGGGGCCAAGAAGCCCGTCCGTCCGTCCGTCTGTCTGTCCCGGGGGAGGAGCTCTGCGGCACCCCCCCAGGCCCTGCGACGGCCAACACCCCACGGAGGGAGGCGGGGACCTCCTGGCGCCCCTCCTCCGCACGCCCGGCACCTGCACTCGCACTCGCCCCCCAGGAGGCAGAGCACGTTAGGCGGCACCCCTGGCCGCACCCTCCCGGGCACTTACCGGCGATGGCCCCCGCGAGGAGGAGGCTGCCGGGGCTGATGCGCCCGTCCTCCTTGGTGAAGCTCGCCTTCAGGTGCGCGTAGCAGGGGAAGTAGATGGCGGAGAAGGGGATGTCGCGGAGGAAGCACGCTTTGGCCCCCTGCAAGTGGAAGACACGAGCGAGCCGGTCGGGCTGCCGCCTGCGAGAGCCGCTGGGGCTGAGCTCGGGCGTCGTCGGGGCCGGGCCGGCCGGCAGCCTCCCACATGGAAGGCCGGGAAGCCTCGAATGCCATCTTAGACGTGGCCGAGGGCCTGCACGAGGCGGGCTCGGGCGCAAACCGCCCCCCTGCGGCTCCATCCCTCGGGGAGAGCAGGCGGGAGAGCGCCGGAGCGGCTGGAGGAGAGGCGGCGGCTCTGGAGCGTCAGGAAGGGGCTGGCCCGGGGCGGGCAGCGCCCGAGACCCCAGCCCGGCCCCTGCGAGCGCTCGGCGTGGCCAGGCTCCGTCCGTCTGGGCTCGTGTGTCATGCGGGCGTTCCACGCTATTTAGCGCTTCAGTAACAGCGTGTAAGCGAGCCACGCGAGCGCTTAACAGACCAAGCAGGGAAATGAACGTGGGCGGCTCGTCCTCGGGCGGCCACGCGTGTCCCAGGGCTCCTCCCTCCCCCCACAGGCGCTCTGCTGCCCAGCCTCCGGGGGGCGCACGGTGCAGAGCCCTTTCCCGAGGGGCCGCGCGTGACCGTCCGCCTCCTGGTCACCCTGCGGGCACGCCAGGGCCGCCTCCCTCGGCCTGGGCCTCTCTCCGGCTGACCCGGGCCGAGGGGGAGTGAAAGGCACCCCCGGTGCGGGAGGCCCCGCCATGCCGAGGGGAGCTGGGCCGGCCACCCCGTCTTCCTCCCGTGTCCTTCCCCTCCGGAAGCAGGGAAAGGCCCCCGGCCCGCAGGACGGGCTGCCCGGCCTCCCCGGCGAGGAGGCCCAGAGAGCTGCCATCCACCCCCGCCCCCATCTGTCCGTCCGTCCGTCCGTCCGTCCGTCCCGCCCGGGCAGCAGCAGACAAACAAAGTAGCGGCTTCCCGGCAGGCCAGCGAGAGGGTAATTAAGCTCACAAAGGCACCTCTGTGTCGGCCGGGCGCGAGGAGCCAGCCGGTCTGGGAGTCGGAGGCTCGGGCCGGCCTCCTCCGGTGAATGCGCATTGTCTGGCTGGGGAACGGTGCCAGGCCGGGCCCAGGCCGTGGCCTGCCTTGTCTGCCCAGGTGATTGAAGGGCGTCCTCGGGCCGGCCCGGACCCCCGCCTCCCAGGTGCAGGATTTATTGGGCGCAGGTAATTGTTAGTTTGCTCCGGAGCTCCACACAATAGGCAGCAGGCCCTGCCCGGGCCCTCCACATTCTTCTGCCTTTTTCCAAGTGATTAACCCTGGGCTCCGGGGCGGGGGCGGGGCGGGGGGGCTCCCTCGGCCCCCCTCCTGGCCAAGAGCGGCCCGAGAGACGCCGGGAGCCCAGGCACGCAAGGATGCCTCAGGAGAATGTTTCTCTCCCGTCCTGGGCCCTTGGGTTCCCGCGATGCCAGGCATGTGTGTGTGTGTGTGTGTGTGTGTGTGGGCACTTAGAGCAGAGCCCGCTGGGAGCTCACCCAAGGGGGCTGCACAGCCAGGCTGGGGCTCCTCCTTCCTGGCTTCACGGCCCTTTCCGTGGGGCCTGGAGGGCGCCCTGGTGCTGAGCCCGGTGCGGGGCCTGGCCTCCTCCCAGGGGCTGCTGCCTGAGCAGTGGAGCCCCTCATTCTGAGCTCCACCCACCCGTGACTCGGGGCCACAGGCAGGAGGCGAGCCGGAAAGCAAACGTCGAGGGAGAGCCTGAAAGGTGGGGACAGGAAGAGCCTGTGTGTGCGGTTCCGGGAGGTGGAGGCGAGCGCTGAGGAAGGAGCGGAACACGACCACCGTTCCTAGAACAGTGACAAAAACCAGGAGTCCGGAGGGCCCAGGAAAAGCCCCAGCTCTGGGGCCAATCTGCATCTCAGCAAGAGTCCAAGGGAGCCCCCGACGCTCCCAATCGGGGGGGGGCCGCAGCACAGGGGCTTCTGAGCGCCCTGAACCGAAGAGCGGCCAGAGGAGAAAAAGGAGCGCGACCCCCAGGCAACGGGAGCCCCATGGGCTGAAGGGCCCCCTGGTGTTCAATGAGAAAAGTAGGGCCACCTGGGGGACGGGTGAAAAGGCGGGGAGGGCTGCCGTGGCTGGGAATGCTTCCCGAATGAGGCACGCTGGGAGCACCCCAGGCCCGGGGAGGAGGGGAATGACTGACGGAGTGCCGGGAAGCCAAAGGGGGAGGAGGAAACCGCTGAGTGCCCCCTCCAGGCGAGACAGCGCAAGGTACAAGGAGAAGAATGATGGGGCACGAGTGGCGCGTTTTGCTCCCCAGAGTGGACGGAAGCATCTCTGAGCTGTGGCAGCACGAAACCTCTGCGAGGCTGGCGCCCAGGTGGCTTCCGTAACTTGCGGCGGGGCGTGCTGTGCTAGCGGGGGGCAAACTTAAGGAGGGAAGTGAGGCTACTGGAGCCACAGGCCAACAGGAAAGGCAAGAAGAAGAGATGGGAACCTCCCCAATCCCCGGCCCCCCCCCTACACCTGGGCCTCCACCCATCTATCTGCCCCCTCCTTCTCCACCTCCCCAGCCTGGCCTGGTCCCTTTGCCCAAACCGTCCCACAACTCCCCAGAGACTCCCTGAAGGGCAGGTCTGACCGTGTGGCTGCCACTCCTACGTGGAGCTGTCCCAGGCCTCACAGCCCCTCTTATTAGCCCCTCTTATTAGCCATGGCGCCCCCACACCATTCTTCCCTCCCTTTAGCTCTTTGTGCCCAAAGCCTCCACAAAGCTGTACCGATCCCTGCAGAGGCTCGCTCTTCCCTCCCCCTCTGTAACTGTATTCCTTTGATATACATTGTATCCATCTTGTTGTATACACTGTAGCTACCAGAGAGACTGTCCTCCTCTTTGTAACAATGTATTCATTTTCTGCACTTAGATGCCTTGTTTCTGTGTACCCGCAGCATCCCCTGCTTCTAAGGCCCTCTCACCTGGCACAGTTCCTGGCCCCACGTCAGGGGTATCCTGATACTATGAACCCACAGAGCTCTCGAGCTGGCCGAGGGGGGCCGTGTCTACTGGAGCTCCACAGAGGGGCAAGCGCACACCAAGAAGGCAGGGCGCGGACGGCACCCTGGATGGCGTTCGGCACACAGAACGCTTTGGGGCTCCCCGGCCAAGGCTTTCCCTGAAGCTGTAAATAAGCCTGAGAGAGCAGCGGCAGAAAAGGTCCCTCCAGAGCTCCGGGAGCCGAGCAGTAACACAAATCCCCCCCCGAGTTCCTGGGTCACGGGTGGCTTAAGACACAAATCCAAAAGAAGAGAACGACTCCCCTAAAAGCAGAACCTCCAAAAAGCGCACCAAAGGAACAAGAGCTCTGCCAGAAAGAGAACCAGCAGCCTGGCACAAGAGGCAGGACCCAAAAGGAGGCAACAAGGAATGGTCGGACCTGCTCCTCCTGTCTCCAGGCCCGGTGCTCTAGCCACTGTGCCGCCTCCCCGGCTGCCCCTCTACTCCCTATCCTGTGGGCAGACTCTTAGCTGGAAGGGCTGCCTGCCTGCCTGCCTGCCTGCCTCTCCAGACTCTCCCCATTCGCACTCATCCTGGCCTTCCTAAAGGCAGCTGCTCCCCGGCTGCCCCTGGCCTCCAGGATCAGAGACACACCTCGGGCAGGCGGGCTGCCAGTCTGGCGCACTGTGTAATCCGGGGACATTTCCTCTGGCCGTGCTGGGCCGGGGGCTCTCTGCCTCTGGCTTCCTTCAAGGCTCTCCTGGATCTTCGTGGCCCCCCAGGGCGTGGACTGCCTTTGGCTTGGCTTTGCGTTCCCAGAGCTTGGCACAGGGCCTGGCACAGAGGATGTGCTTCCCAAGGGTTCACTGACCTATTGCCAGTGGAGGTGGGAGGGAGAGCAGCGCCTGTCCAGCACTCTGCAGGGAGCCCCGGGTCTGAGGGAGAGGCTCGAATGTTCCCCAGGCTCGCCAATGACCCCCTCAGTGACCGGGGCGACTTGATCCCCCTTTTCAGGATGCCCCGGTGACCCCCCCCCCCATGCCCAGCACTGGGCCCAGGGGAGGCAAGAAGGCCAACTCCCAAGGTCTTCCCCCTCGAGTATCGACGTGCCGGATACATCCTAAGGAGGGGGGTGTCCCTCGGGCTGGGGATCTTCTAGGGGGCGAGGGGGGGCCCTTCTGTCTCATGACACCAGGCAAACTCTGCCAAAGGACAAGAGCCCCCAGGACTGGGGGGTGGAGGTGGTCATCCCCTAAAGACTCAGAGAACTCCTAGCTGTGTGACCCTGGGCAAGTCGCTTGTCCCCCACTGCCTCCTCCTTCCTGCCCTCCTGCCTGTTCTAAGACAGACGGTGAGGCCCTCACTCCCTAGCCCCTGTGGCTCCCGTGGCTTAGAGCCGACGAGCGAGACGGAAGGTTAACCGGCCAAGCCCCACCAAAGTGCCAGGTCCGCTTGGCGAGGGGAGTGAAGGATCCACACAGGCTAACGTCTTGGGGCCTCTTAACACGACACCCACCCAACCCAGGGACTGGGGGGCCCCTGGATGCCGGAGCGCAATGTGGTCGGAGAGAACAACTTGTAAGGGGGAAGGGAAGATGCATTTACTGAGCACCTACTGTGTGCCAAGACCCTGGAAGTGGGTGCCATGATGATCGCCATTTCACAGATGAGGAGCCTGAGGCTGGATCCGAACTCCTGCCCCCCAACCCCCCATGTCCCGTGGCTGCTAGGAGCCAAGGGACGCTCCTGAGAAAGTTACCTTGTAGATCCCGAAGAAGCCCAGGTCTCGGAGCACGGACAAAGCGCTGACGCGGGGGCCTGTGGTGATCTCTCCGGCCACCTGTAAGCGGATCTTCACGATCTCCAAAGGGTTGGTGAAAATCACCTGGGAGCCTCCGGCCTGGAAGGCAGAGAGGGAGATGGTGAGAGGAGAGGCCCGCGGAGAAAGGCCGGGCGGCGGGGGGGGTTTGTGCTGTATGGATAAAGCGACCGGAGAAGGGAGGGAGCAGTACCAAGGGGAGGTCTGGCAGACCAGGTAGGGGGCACAGCCTTGGCAAGAGTTTGGTGGCTTGCCATGCTCTTGGCTCCTTTTCCTGAAGTTCAACCGCAAGCCCAAGCGGCAGGTGCGAGGAGAACCCCCTCCCTTGTGAGATCTGAGTAGCACAACCATCCGATGCCACCCGGCATCAGAGAAGGAGCCGCCACCGCCACTGTCACTTCCCCAAGGAGGGTGCCCGTGCCCTATTCGTAGCATGGCAGGAATCACGACTGCAGATCAACACAGACTGAAATCTAACTCCTCCAGCCTTCCGATGGCTCCAGACACATGGAGGGGGGCCCAGCCTCTCTGGGGGGTTCAATTCGCCCAGTCCAGCTGCTCCAGGGCTCCCCGGGAGCGCCAGAGCCTGTCCGATTCTGCCTCAGTTCCTTCACCCCTTCTTGTCTTCCTCCCCCACTGTGTGGCCGGTGATCTCCTGGTCCGCCCCCTCAGGCCGTCCTGGAGCTCCCACGCGCCCCTCAGAGGACGTCCTTTCCCTGAAGCTGGGCAAGGCCGGGAAGGGCACCCAAGTGAACGAGGCGAGCTCAGTTCCTGTCCTGGCGAAGACTCTCTCCCCGGTTGCCTTTGGTTACAGGGAAGGTCAAAGGAGAGAAAATGGCGGGAGGGGCCCCTCTGCTTCTGATCCCCCGAGGGAAGGCGTCAGCCAGCAACGCCGCTCTGGGTGAGGTGCGGCCACTTCCAAGGGCCGATGCTTCCTGGGAGAATCGTTTAGGGCTCTGCCGTTCTCCAGGCGGCTCGGAAGGCACAGGCCTGGTTGGTTCCAAGTAGACACCCACACTGGGTACCGGGCAACCGCCCCGCGGGGAAGCCCACCCCCCTTCTCAAGCAGGGGTCCCTGGGCAAACCTGAGCTGCCGACAGCCTGGGGGGTTCCGGAGAGGCGAGGCGTTTCCCACCGCTTCAGATGGTGGCAAAAGGACAAAATCGGTTCCAAAGAGCCGCAGGAAAGCGAAAGGAGCAGAAGGGAAGAGGGTGGCCTCCCCGCCCAAGACAGACGTAGCCGGGGCCCAGAACACACACAAGCGGCACAGAACGGGAGACTCCGAGGCACCAGCTGAACAAAGATGCCTATCATGGGATGAGTGATCCGGGCATTCTCGCTCCCTTAAGACTGACCTTTAGACGGCCCCCCCCTTGTCGAGATCAAAGCCAATTCAAGATGGCAGCCGCCTGACAGGCACCCCCATTGTGTCTGGTGGGGAGACAGCGTTCACTGAGATTCTGGCTCAGTCTTCTCCCATGAACACGCATGGAAAGGATGCCCAACGCAGCACGTGCTGTGAGCAGTCCATCGTGTTTCCACGTAGGGAAACCTGTTCCTCTGTCTATAGTATAGTGTAAGGTCCATCCTGGGCTTCCTGGTCCCTTACTGGCTATGTGCCAGGCACTGCACTACATGCTTTGGGGGCATTATTTCATTTGATCCTGCAGCAACTGTGGGAAGTACGTGCTATTGGTAGCACCATTTTACAGCTGAGGAAACTGAGGCTCACAGGGAAGAAGTGATTTACCCAGGGTCACGTAGCTAGTAAGTATGAGGCAGGATTTGAACTCAGGTCTTCTCAACTCCAGGCCCAGTGCTGTATCTCTGTGATAATGAAATTAAATCTACCCTGCCCATCCTTAATCTAATTACCAAAGGTGAGAACATCCCCACTTAATTCACAAGTTGGGAGGTCTGTGACCCACGTGTGCTAGAGTGAGTGACAATCAGAATTGACTGACTGCCTCCTGGGCAGTCCTAAGAAAAGCGTCTGTTGTGATTGGACACGTAAACCAAGAGGAAGGCACAGAAAGTGACACAAAAGAAGCCCCTTTAAAAGAGAGTTCAATGAGTTCAGCTTTTTTTTTTTTTAACCTCTCCTTGTTCATTGCTTGGACGCAGAGGAACTCTGGCTGGGACCCTGAGACCTTGGTGAGACTGTTCTTAAATCTTTCCCTTAGAACTTACACGTGGTGAGTGAAAAAGGCTGACCAACTACCCTAACCTCCCTGGAGGTAGTAGCCTCCGGGAGGCTCCCTTGATTGGAAGAAGCCCTCCTGGTGAAATGCCTTGTTAATTGACTTTTAGGCTTTCTGGCTGGGCCTCTGGAGCCTTGCTGGAGTAAAGCCCAGACTTGAATACAAATCTAGTTCATTATTAGACCTCTTACTCTACCCTCTTCTCATCTCTCTATTTCCACTCTCTCCTCTGTTTTCTAAATTACTAAAATCATTTGGGAATTGGCATTTATTCAGTTCCTTGGCGACCACACCTTTAACTATTCACCCAACCAAAAACCCCTTTTCCCTTTTACACCTCTGTGGCATGGCCTCCCTAGCAAGATCAAGATGTTGTGCCATTCAGATGGGGGGAGGAAAGAAAAAGAGAGACAGAGGGGGAGGGAAGGAAGGAGGGAAAGAGAGAGAGGGAGAGAATGATGGTTATAGAAGAAAAAGAATTAGTTGCTCAGCACAAGAAGTAACAGACTCAGGTTAATGACTCCATGGAATAACAAGGAAGCTCTCCTACAAAGAGTAGACTGAGAAGAAATACAAGAGAAGGAGTCAAGGTTTTCTAGCTAAAACAACTGACCTGGAAAACTGGGCAAAGGGAGAATTTAGGAATCCCTGGGGTGTCGGAAAGCAGCTGAGCCTAAATATCATTCCAAGAAACAGACTTTCTGGGGGCAGGCAGCTGAGTGCCTCAGTGGATTGAGAGCCAGGCCCCACAGACAAGAGGTCCTGGGTTCAAATCTGACCTCAGACACTTCCTAGCTATGTGACCCCGAATAAGTCATTTAACCCCCATTGCCTAGCCCTTACCTCTCTTCTACCTTGGAACCAATACACAGGATTGATGCTAAGATGGAAGGTGAGGGTTTAAAATAATAATACAAAAAGAAATAGACTTTCTTCTACCAGTTTTCTCATTTAATCCCCTCAAGAGCAAGGACTGGCTTGCTTTCCTATCTTGATCCCTGGCACTTCATAATTTTCTCATTCATTCACTCATAATTGCCCGGATCTTTGAACCAGAGGGTAGAGAGAAACGGGAAGAATCCAGTGGCTACCTCATGAAAAACACCCCCAAATGAAAACTCCCATAAATTTCCACACCAAAGTTTGGAGCTTTCTGGGCAAAAACCAGACCAGAACCAAATAGCTCCAAGCAGCCAGAGAGAATAAACATGGCAGAGCCATAGTCTGGACCACACAAGATTTAGCAGCTGGCACTCTGAAGGAGCAGGGAGCCTGGCATATGACAGGCAAACAAGGGGCAAAGGATCTAGGGTGACAGCCAAGAACCCAACCAAACCAAAAATGGAACTCCAATGAAACGGAGGGCTTCCAAGCATTCCTTATGAAAAGGGCAGAGCTAGATAGGAACTTCTGCTAGCCAAACACAGGAGTCACGAGAAACAACATAAAGGCCTCCATTCCGATAGACAGATGGCGCAGCTGTGCCCGCAGTACTCTAATATCGCTGGGGCTAAGGAGTCACAAACAAGGCGACAGGTGTGCATCTCTATGTGTCTGTGTGTGAGTGATGGGGGGCAGGGGGGCAGAGCTGTACTATCTGGATGGTCTGAAAAGAAAGGAAAGGGAGGAGAAGAGGAAGTCCACAGGGGGAGAACATCTTAACATTTTGTGGAGGCTCGTGTTCTTCTGAACAGAAAACAATCAGAATCGAATGGTGCAAAGTCACAAAGAACAAGCCTGGTCCCAAACCAGGAAGATGGGAAGAGACTGTCCTCTTAGCATGCTTCCAAGGAATGACTCTCTCAGAGGGCAGGAGATGGAGGCAATAGCAAGTGAATATGCAAACAGCTGGAGAAAAGCACATTTAAAGTCTTTAATAATCTGGGTGTCTATACTCAACTGGCTGGGTGCCATATGGGTCTGGTCTAACACCGCCCCCACCCCCACCCCCACCCCCAAACTGCTTTCTGGTCCATCAGACAATAAACAGTAAGTCAGCACCTACTAAGTGCCGGGGGCCAAGCAAAATGCTGGGGATGCAAAAGAGGCAAAGGCAGTCCCTGCCCTCCTGGAGCTCCTAGGCTAACAAGGGAGCCATCAACCACCTCCAAGCCAGGGCCAAGAGGAGATAAAGAACAGAGGGAAGGGGCTGGGGAGGGCCGCTCTGGTCTGTGGGGGTGTATGAGCCTGGGGCTGTCCCCAAGGACTGAGCCTCCTCCATAGCATAGAGCAGATCGAGATAGCCGGGGGGCTGAGGCACGATCTCCAGAAGTTCACTTCCTGATCTGACTGCAGGCCAATTAGAAAACCCTCCATCCCCTTCCTGGAGGGCCTTTCCTGCCTCGCCAATCCTCCAGGACATCCGGGGGTGCTCCCACGAGGCCTTCCGAAGAAGCCCCGTCCCTTGCTCCTGCGCGTACTGCGCCTACAGACCTCCCTGGAACACAGCGGTTTGCCTGCTGCCCCTCCGGCAGCCTATAAACGTGCCAAACGCAGTCTTTCTGCTTTGTATCCCCGACGCGTCACAAAGCACAAACGTGCACTGACCGATTCATCTGGCAATAGTAACGTTTCCCTCGTGTTGGTGCAGCCTAGCCATGTGCAGGGACGACCTACAGGGATTTCGTGAAAGAGTGGCTCGTGAGCACGGACCCACCACACAGCTCTTCACTCAGGTCTTTTGGGCTTCTTATGTTCTTCATGAGGCAGCAGGAGCGAGACAAGAGGCCATTCTGTACACAGGAAACTCAAGGGCCAGCTAGGTGGGGCGGCGGACCTGGAGTTGGGAGGCCCCGGGTTTGGATCTATCCTCAGACACTGACTGCTATGTGACCCTGGACGAGTGCTTGGACTGTCTTGCCTCAGTTTCCTCAACTACAAGATGGAGATGACCCATCTCATGGGGTTGTTCTGAGGACAAAGCAAATCTTAAAGTGCCCCGTCAACGCGAGGGATTCTTCAAGGTTGGGGTGAGATTCAGGAAACAGCAGTGGCACAATTTGGCTGGAACAAAAGAGAGCTTTAAGGGAGGCTGGAAAGTAGGCTGGAGGCCAACTGAGTTAGGGCCGGAAGTAGCCTGGGAAGCTGCTTGAGTGGAGAACCTTGGACTTAAGAAGAGTTCAGGCCCTTTGTAGAGGCCTGATGAGGGGGGAGGCTGTTGGGTGCCAGGATCCCAGAAGCCCCAGAGCACAGCGAGGAGGGGCCTGAAGCAGGGGCCGAGAGAAGGAAGCCCGTGCGTGCCGGGGCTGAGGTTCATCGCACAACTTTCCTTCCCTGAGGCTGCTGACTGCCATGAGGCAGAGGTTTAGGAATGGGGCCACGGCACTAGCGTAGGTTCTTCAAGGGTCTGTGTTCGCCCCCAAAGCAGCCCTAGTTCGAGCCACCTGCCAGGTTCAGAGTACATGCTGGGGCTCAGGAAGGGGGTGCCGCGCGGGCCAGCCCCGATCTCCAGGAAGCCCCCGGAAGCAGCCTCCTCCTTGGACAATGTCTGGGGAGCTCTGGGTCCTGTTCACCAGAGCCTGCGCCCCTGGGAGAGGCACCCGGGCCGCGCGGTGAGCTCTGCTCTGCACTGATCGGCTCCAGGGAGAACGCCAGAGGTCTGCGGACTGGACGAGTCTGGGGTATGTGGCGAGTTCTAAGGGGGAATCGTAGCCCCGGGCCGGGCCGCAGGAAGCCCCAGAGGCCCCCCCTGCCCAACGGCTCTGGCCAATGGGAAACATCCCCTCTGGAAGACGGGCTGCCCCACCTCCAGGGCTCCCCGGGAAGGCCCCGCTGGCCCAGGCCCTCTCCAGACCCTCGTTGGGAGGAAGTGCTTCTCTGCGGCCAGGCTCCAGGAGAGGCCGAGGCGCTGGGCAACCCAGGGAGATGCCTGCGAGGGAGCCTGGGCAGAGAGAGGGACTCTGGCTAGACCTGGTAACGTGCATTTCGGCTTTCAGGCGTGCGGACGGCCAGCGAACTGCGGTGTAGACGGGAGGCCAGTGATCTCTTTGCCCACGGTGGGGAATGAAGGACATCTGTACGTGGCAGAACCCAGGCGACCCTCAGCCCGCCGAAAGCGGCTGTGCCGGAGGTGGAGGACAGGAAGAAACGTGTGCCCATCACGAGGATGCTTTTTCTCCCACTGGGGCTCCTCCATTCTCCTGGGAGCTGCTGAGGGCCCCCTTTCTGGCCAGCTTTCGAACTTCGCAGGTGCTTGACACAGAGCAGGCCTTTAGCGTGCGGAGAGGGCCTGATGGGCTGCAGGAAATCTGGGGAGCTGTGAGCCCCTGAGGGGGAGGGAATCCTGATGGGTCCCAACCGGAGGTGGAGAGAAGGGAAGCTTTGGCCCCAAGTCCCAAAGGGCGGCTACTTCCCCCTCACTGACGGCAGATGGTGAGCTCCCCATCAACTCTGAAGGAGCCCAGGAGAGCTTGAGGAACAGAGTTTGCTTCATCCTGCTGGCCCTGGAGGTTGGGAAGGATGCCCGCTGGGAGGACCCCCGTTCAGGGGAAGGCTTGCGGGGCTCACGTGAGGCCCATCACTGAGCCTCAGAAATTCTAGTCTGGACGAGGGGAGGAGAAGGGCCCGCTTTGTCTGATTCAACCCCGAATCCCACAGAGGCTCCAGGGGACGATGGGCGCTGCAGGGCACAAACGGCCCTCGGGGTTTCCGTGGCGCCTGTCCGTCCGCCCCTTACAGCTCCAAAGGGGGCCCGACAGTGCACGGGAGGATCCGGAGCGGCGGGTCGCTGAGGAAAGTCGGGGGAGGCCGGAGGACGCTCCCATCGCATCGGGCCGTGTCTGAGGCTCCCCGAGAGGCCTCCGACACCAGTACTGTGGGCTCCGTGCCGGAGAGGAGGACCACGTAAGGACGGCCTCCTGGGCCTCCAGAAGCGCGAGCTCCTTGCGAGCTCCTTGCGAGCTCCTTGTGTGCTCATGCTTTGTCTGGACCTTTGGGGGCCACGCTAGAGCTCTCAGGAACAGCTCGATATGACGGGGGCTGGACTCGCATCTGGCCCATGAGGGAGGGGTGCAGGGGAGAGGCAGGCCTCAGGCACCCCTGCGGGATTTGGGGCGAGTGGTGACGGCCCGTCTCCCCCCGGCCTCCCACACGGGGCAGTGACGGTCCTCGGCCCACCGGAGGAGCCGCCGATGGTCCCCGTCTCCCATGTGGGGGGGACGCCGGCCCCAGCCGCGGGAGCCGCAGGAGGCTCGCCCTTCTTGGTCTCCTCCACGGGGTGCTGCCGCAGCTGCCTGGCGGGGCTGTCAAAGCGGGGGCCCACGCGAGGGCCACTGCTGGCGGCGCTGCGGCTCTTCCGAGCGCCCCAACATCTGGAGTCTTTCCTTTTCCAGGTCGGCGTCGCCAGCCGATTTGAGGCCTTCCGTGAAGGTCTGGCCGGGATGCCCAAGGGGAGGCCGAGAAGCCCAGACTCCGCAGGCCTCGCCAGCTGCTGGATGGAGCCCCGACGGAGGAGAAGGAGGGAGCCCCCAACAGAGAGACGGCCTGGAGGGGGGCCCCCACTGCCCGCCCTGGGCAGCTCCCAGTCCGAGGAGGAGACCGTCCCCAGGACAGCCGGACGAGGCCGCCAGGGAAGACGCTTGTCTCGTCGGTCCCAGGAACGACGGATCTTCTGGCGTGGAGAGCCCCAACGAGCCCTTCTCGGAGCCGCCGCCGCCGCCGCGCGTGACACTGACCTGACGTGGGAGGTGACGTGGGAGGTGGCGCGGAGGGCCAGGGCAGCTCCTGCCTTCCGGAGTCCCAGGCAGGACGAGCGGGGAAGGCGTCTCTGCCGCGCCTTCTCTGTGGGAGCCGAGACTTTGGGGGTCGGCCGGGGCCCCAGTTCTCTCTTCCCTGCTCTCGCCATCCCAGCCGTGGCAGGAATCTCCAGAGAACGCAGCTCCCGCACAGGGCCGGGGGCTGGAACCCCGGAACGGTGGCAGGGGCTCCCCGGGCCCCCCGGATCTTGGTGTCCCAAACACGGCCGGGGGCTGCCCTGCCGTGGACGCGCTCCTCAGTCAGCAGAGCTCGTCCCGAGGCTCTGGGGAGCCCGAGGCCTCAGCGCGGAAGGCAGAGCAGCGCCGGCGGCCCCCTCTAGGCGTGCCCCAACCCCGGGCCCGGGAGGACAAGCCCACGGGGGAGGCGGCGAGCCAGGCCCCCCCCACGTGCCCCCTGCCACACGCAGAATGGCCGAGCCCGCAGGGGCCAGGCTTCCCCGGGGAAAACACAAGCTCTCGAGAGGGCTGAACGCGAGGACTTACGCAGCCGCCGGCCAGGATCTCCGCTGCCAGGGGGATGGAGCCGTCCTGGCGCTGGAACTTGTCTCGGACGAAATCATTGACCTGGAGGACAGGGGGGCGGGGAGCTCAGTGGTCAGCCCACAGGGCGCCCCCTCCATGCCGCACCGTGCCAGGCCACGCAGACTCACCGTGAGTTTTATGGCCTTCTCCGGGGCGACCCCCAACAACTGTGGCAGCAGACCTGAGGACCAGAGAGCACAGTCAGAAAGGAAGCAGGCCAGCCTGAGAGGGAGGAAGGGAAGGAAGGAAGGAAGGAAGGAAGGAAGGAAGGACAGAAGGACAGAGGGGAGGGAAGCCTGGGTCCGCTGGAAGGAATGGGGAGCAAAGACTGAACCACGAGGGGTCCCAGGAGTGCCGGGGCGCGGTGCCACGTCGAATTCAAGCCACTATGCTTCAGTGAACCCAGGCGGCTGTGCTCTCCCGAGGGCCAGACAGAGCCTCCTTTTAGGGGGCTGAACCCCAACTTGCTGGCGATCACATCCATGGGAGGGCCTCGCTAGCCCGTGCCTGGGGGCTCCCTCCATGAGCAGGCGCCCCGGTACCACAGGCGGGGAGAGGGCAGCTTGGCACAGCCCCTGGCACGTGCTGGTGCCTCGTAAAGGCTGGCTGGCTGGGCAGCACTGGAGACGCGTGAGGATGAGGAGACGGCCGACGGCTCCCCCAGACCCTGCTCAGCCCCGGGGCAGGGCGACGGCACCAGGGGCCTGGCTCGGCCTCCCCTTCCCCAGTTGGAGGCGGGAGGGGAGGCTGGCCATCAGCTGGTCAGCCTGCGGGCAGCAGTCTGGCCTGTTCCACCTGTCAGGGGCTCTCTGAAGGCAGGAGCTCGGGCTTCGCCGATGCCCGACTGGCCAATGCGGTGAAGGCCGAAGAAGCCGGCCCATGGCCGACAGGGTAGGAGGTGCAAATGCTGGGAGGTGGACCCCAAGCTAGAAGAAGACAAGAAAAGGGTGCTGAGGAAGCCGCTTCTGTTCAAGGACGAAGCCAGCACAGGGGCTCCAGGGCCGAAGGAATCCCGACGCACTGCTCGGCTGGCTCATCGGTGGCCAGGCCGGGGCAGTGACCCCGTCAATCACGCGGGGTCGGCGACCTTCCACATGATACGAAACGGTCGGGGGCGAAGGGGAGCGAAGATCAAAAGGCCTTTGAAGAGGGGGAGGGGGCCGGGCAGGGAATGAACAGTCGCCTTGTTTCCACAGACAAACAGAGCCGGGGGGCAGCAGGGGGCAGGAGAGACCCACCCAAGGGGGACTGGGGGGGAGGCACCACCGAAGCCGTGTCTCCTGATCCCCATCAGAACCCCAAACTACCACAGTCAGAACCCAAAGCTAAAGGACTTTTCCTACTCGCACAGCCTTGGCCCCTCCGAGGTGGCCTGCCTATCGGAGACAGAGCTTAGGGCAGGGAGCCCCAGAAATAGAAAGAGCTGCTAAGGAGAAGCCAGGGAGGTTCCGGGACTAAGGAGGGTCATCGTGGCCCGAAGCAGGTGGCTCCTAGCCAGAGGAAGGGCTCAGGGCCCCCAGGCCTGCTGGGCAAGAACAGACTCGGGTGAGCAGTAAGAATGTGCCAACTGATGGGGAGAGGCCACGACCCCAACTCGTCATCTTTGCCCCGAAACCCTCCCGCACCTTCTCAATTACTGCCGAGGGCAACACTCTCCTCCCGGTCATCCTGGACTCCTCTCTCCCTCCCACTGCCACATCCAGGCTGTTGGCAAGTTCCGCATTTTTGTAACCTCTCTCGTGGATTTCCTCTTTGTGGCATCTGTTGTGGACTTCTTGTTTAGGATATCTCTAGTGGATTTCCCCTCTGTGATATCTCTCGTGGATTTCCCCTGTGACTTCTCTTGTGGATTTCCTCTTGTGGCATCTGTTGTGGACTTCTTGTTTGGGATGTCGCTAGTGGATTTCTCCTTCAACACACTTCTCATGGATTTCTCTTTCAAGACGCCTTTTGTGGATTTTGCCTTCATCCTGGATTTCTCCTTTGAGACATTTCTAATTGATTTCGCTTTGAGACCCCTTTTGTGGATTTTTCCTCGGCATGTCTTTCTTCAATTTCATCTTTTCTCTTTTCATATGGCCCCACCTCCTCACACTATGACCTGCTTGGGGGGAGGAAGGTCTAACTGCCTCCAGGCTCTCCCTACTCCAGTCTGTCCTCCATTCGGCCCAAAGTGATTTTCCTAAAACTCTGGTGGCTCCTCAAAGCCTGTCGCTTCCAGGATCAAATGAAATGTGGCCCCCCTCCCCCATCTTTCCATCATCTTCTGCCCCTGCCCAGCACCTTCTTTTTTGATGCATGCAGTGACTGCTCTGGACATTCTCTGTGGCCGTCCCCCAGGCCTGGAACACTGTCCGTGCTCATCTTCTCCAGGAGGTGTCCCCCTCCTCTTCTAATTCTGAAGCCTGCAGTGACCATTTCCCACTGTCCAGAGTGGCTTGCTCGTCACCCCCCGCCCCCTCCATTAGGCTGCGGCCCCCTGGAGGGCAGCCTTTCTCTTGCCTTTCTTTGCATGCACAGCACTTAGTCCAGTGCCAGGCACCCAGGTGAGGAAACCAGGGAAGGGTCTGCCCGGGTCAGTCCGTGCAGAACCCCGAGAGAGGGGGAATCCTCTGTGCTCTGGCCCCACGGAGAGACCCAGAGCCTGAAAAATTCAGTGTCCTCCACCGCCCAGGCTGAGACTGAGCTCCAAGGCCGGAGGCCCCTCCGGGGTGAGCAATGAGACCGATGCCCAGACACCAGAGACAGCCCCTGGGTCCCAGAGCTCCAGGTCAGGCATTGCCTGCCCCATTTCGTGCAAGCCCCAAACACAGACCCACCTTGAGGAGGAGCCATTCCTAGGACCCCAGAGCCCAAACTGGAGGGATCTTCTGAGAGGCCAGGAAGCCCTGAGTTCAAATCTACCATACCACAGACACTGACTGCCTGAGTGATCCTGGGCAAGTCACCTTTTCATCTCTGCTGCCTCCATTTCCTCAAACTTAAATGGGGATCTGAACAGCACCTCCCTCCCCCTTCCAGGGTTGGAATCAGGAGCCAAAGCTTTAGGGGCTTCGTAGATGCTCCTGGCTTTCCCCGAGGCCCACGCTCACCAAGTGACTTCTCCAAGGTCTTCAGGGCTGGGCCTCTGGCCCAGGCGCGCCTTTCCTAAGGACCTCGAGGTCCTCTGCCCTGCTCAGGGCTGGCTCCCCAGCAGGGGACAAAGGGGAGAGGAAAGAAGGAAGCCGAATGTTGCTCCAGGGGAGCTGGGCCTGGAGGGGCAGCCGGAAGGAGAGGAGGAGGAGGAGGAAGAGAAGGGCCCGGCGGCTGCCGCCACATAGCCACTGACCTCGGTAGAGCCCAAAGAAGCCTTCGTAGCGCAGCACCTTCTTGAAGCAGTCGAAGCTGTTCTTGTACATCAGCTCTCCCACCAAGGAGCCCGTGGACCGCTGGTTCTGCATCCTGGTCTTCACCAGGTCGATGGGGTACACGGCGGTGGCTCCCACCGCTGCAAGGGGACAGAAGTCAAGGGAGGCCCAGGGCAGAGGAAGGGGGTGGGCGGGGGCGGGGGCGCAAGGGCCGGCCCTCCGACGGGTCCCTGGCCTCAACCCCGGAGGAGCCTCTTGGGGCCCGAGCCGGCATCCCTGATGGGGGACCAGGCAGGAGGGCAGAGCGGAGCCTCACTCCTCACCCCCCCACCCCCCGGGGCGGAGACAGAGCGGGAGAAGGGCCGCTTGTGGGGAGGCGGCGACGCCTCGGGGTGCTCGAGGGGGAAGGGCACGAAGGAGAGGAAGGGCAGAAGGACAAGGGGGAGAGTCATTGAGGACTGACCTCCGGCAACGGACCCCAGGGCAAACCTGTAAGCAGACTCGGCTACCTGGAGGTAAAAGGGGCGATGGGACCTCCCCAAAATCCTCTGGAGAGACGAAGACGCATCAGAGAGCCGCGGGGCCGGCGACGGGGGCGGGGAGAGAAAGGAGGAGTGAGTGCGGCCTGCCCGGGGGGCCTCCCCCTCGCCCCCAGCCAGGGAAGGGGCCTGAGCCGGGACAAGGATGCCCAGCTCCATCCTCGCTGTGCAGACAAGCCTAACGACTGGTGACTAGGACGCAGCCCAGGCCGAGCTGCCCCCCCCCCCGAAAAACACGGGAATTTAGGATCTGGCTCTGAAACACGGAGCCCAAAGAGCCCAAAGGAAACTGAGCTCAAGGGGGAAGCATTCCTCAGAGCCACGGTGAGTCAGGAGGCCCCGAGTTCGGGTGCAGACAGTGGCCTCCCAAGAAAGCTGCTTCAGCTGTCTGCCTCGGTTTCCTGGGCTGGGATGACTAGCAGAAGAGATGGTCTCCTGGGGCCCCTCTAAGCTCATTTCCTGACTGGGGGAGCCACTTTATCAGCACTCCTTCCCCTTCTTCCGGGGGGGGGGGGGGGGGCAGACCTCCCGTGATGAGAGGCAGGAACCCGGCACCAGTAAATGGGTCCCCTGGCCCAAGGGGTGGCTGGAGGTCCGGGTCCATTTCGAGCCTACTCCCACCTGAGAAAGGGCTGGGGCCTCCCTGGCGACAGCCTTCCTGGCCTGGGCCAAGGCCTGTGGGTCAGATACAGGCAAAGGGGAGCTGTGGGGAGCCTAAAAGGAGGGTGGGGGGAGTGGGCCACGACCAGCTGCTGGACGGTGGGTGGACTCCTGCCCCCCTCCACCTCCCCGAACCCCGAGCCCTCTGGGGCTGCCAGGGGGATGGGCCGGCCTTTATTCAGCTGCCCAAGCTGAATAAAGAATGAGAAAGTGGGCCATCGGTGCCCCGAGCAGAGAGGAGGGAGCAGAACGTGGCTCCCTCCCAGGCCTCCTTGATCCCCCCGGCTGGCTGGTCAGGGCTCCCGCTTCCTCTCTGCGAGTGGGGAAGACTGAGAGCAGAAGGCCTGGCTCGAGGCCTCGCCCGCCCCAGCCTACCGTGGTCACAGCGGCGTCTGTGCAGACCCGAGGCCTGGCTAGCTCGCCGGGAGGGGCCACTTGTCTTTAAACACCCTCCCCGTCCGTCTGGAGGGAAGCCTTTCCTCCTCGAAAGCTAACAGCTGGGAGAGGCCAAGGGCTCGCCAAAGAAGGCTGTCCCCAAGAGGGGCTGAGGTGGGTGTCTCGTACCCCAGGGAGGGACCTGACCCCCCAGGCGCCTCTGCTAAACTCAGAACTGGGGCCCCGGGGGCTTGGCAGCTTGCAGGCTCAGGGCCTTCTAAGTGGTCAGGGACCCACAGAACACCCACCTGCTTCTGGGCTTCGGTCAGCCTGGAGGGCAGGGACTCCTCGACAACAGGAGCGACCCTCTCGATGTCAGCCAACGTCAGGCGTCTGTGGAGAAAAATAGGGCCTTGCCAAGGCTTTGCACCTTTTATTGCCACCAAAGTGCTACTGATTAAGACTTAAGAACCCAAACCATGGCATACCCTCGTGGCTCGTGGAGGTCGGCCAGCTGAAAAAGGATGTTCACTTCCATGGGAGTAACCTGCCCAAACTTCTGTGCCGCCAAAGCAAACTCCTCTGTAAGACAAGCAAGGAGGGGGCGGGGAGTTGGGGGAGAAGGGGGTCCTCAGATTTTCTGATGCACTGGTTTTGTGCACCCCCCCACCTCATTTTTTCTCCTTTTAAAATCCCTTTAAATATTACTATTTAATGACAATCCTACCTAAACTAATTTACTTATTCAAATTACCCATCAAACCACCAAAAAACTTTTTTATAGAATTTTGCTGGGAAAATTGGAAAACAATATAGGAACAATTAGATTTAGATCAACATCTCACACCCTATACCAAGATAAACGCGGAATGGGTGAATGACTTAAATATAAAGGGTGAAATCATAAATAAATTAGGTGAACATAGAATAGTATGCCTGCCAGATCTGTGGGAAGGAATTTAAGACCAAGCAAGAGATAGAGAACATTACAAAATGAAAAACAAATCATTCTGATTACATTAAATTAAAAAGTTTGTATAGAAACAAAACCAATGCAACCAAAATGAGAAGGGAAGCAACAAACTGGGAAAAAATTTTTATAATAAAATTCTCTGACAAGAATCTAATTTCCCAAATTTAAAAGGAAACTAGGTCAAATGTAAAAAAAAAAAAAAAACAAACTAAACCATTCCCCACTTGACAAATGGTCAAAGGGCATAAATAGGCAGTTTTCAGATGAAGAAACCAAAACTATCAATAAGCACATAAAAAAGTGTTCTAAATCCCTCTTGATTAGAAAATTGCAAATAAAAACAATTCTAAGATACCACTTCATACCTAGCAGACTAGCCAATATGATGGCAAAGGAAAATAATAAATGTTGGAGGGGATGTGGCAAAATAGAGATACAAATGCATTGTTGGTGGAGTTGTGAATTGATCCAACCATTCTGGAAGGCAATTTGGAACTATGCCAAAAGAGTGCTAAAAGACTGGCTATCCTTTGATCCAGCCATGCCAATGCTGGGTTTGTATCCCAAATAGATTAAAGACTTGTACAAAAATATTCATAGCTGTGCTCTTTATGGTGGCAAAGGGCTGGAAAATGAAGGGGTGTCCCTCAATTGAGGAATGGCTGAACAAATTGTGGTATCTAATGGGAATGGAATATTATTGTGCTGAAAGGAGTGATGAACTGGAGGAATTCCATGTGAACTGGAAAGACCTCCAGGAAGTGATGCAGAGTGAAAGGAGCAGAACCAGAAGAACATTGTACTCAGAGACTGCTACATTGTAGCACAATCGAATGTAACTGACTTTGCTACTAGTAACAATGCAGTGACTCGGGACAATTCTGAGGGACTTGGGAGAAAGAAGCTCTCAACATCCGGAGAAAGAACTGTGGGAGCAGAAATGCAGAAGGAAAACATTTGATTTTTCACTTGTTTATATGGGGAAGTGATTCTGGGTTTTGGTTTTTAAAAGATTATTACAAAAATGAATACTATATGGAAATAGATATTGAATGATAATACACATATAACCCAGTGGAATTGCTTGTCAGCTCTGGGAGGGGGGAGGGAAAGAACATGAATCATATAACCGTGGAAAAATACTTGAATAAAAATCAATTATTTGGAAGAAATTAAAAAAATAAAAATATTTATCCAACAATAAAGAATGGTGGAAACAAACTAGGAAATTGTGGCAACTAAATAATTTAACCCCAAAGGATGAGAGGACTTGAACAAAAGTCAAAGAAACAACAAACCATTTTAGGATGAGACAACATGCCACACCTACAGGATGCAGCAAAAGCAGCAGAGGGAAATGTATCTCTCTAAATGCTTATATCAATAACATAGAGAAAGAATGGGTCTATGAATTGGCAAGAAAAAGAACAAATAAAAAACTCCCAAATTGGAAATACCCCAAATCAAAGGTGAGAGCAATAAAACGGAATGTAAGAAAACCATTGTCGTAATTAATAAAACAAAGAGTTGGTGTTTATGATGAAAAACCCAACCAAATTGACAACCCATTGGTAAATATGATTTAAAGAGAGAAGAACACCAAATCCTGAGCATTAAAGATAAAAAGGGTGAATCTACCCCCGATGAAGAGGAAATTAAAGCCATCACCGAGAGAGATCTTGTCTAATTATTGCCAACAAACTTCACAAGGTAAGTAAAATAGAATACTTCCAAAGATACATCTATTTGAGGCAAAGGCCGTAAATGAACTTCCTCAGAAGAAAGCATCAGGGCCAGATGGATTCCCAGGCCTCTTAACCCCAACAGTTTTGGGGAACCAATACTTGGCACCAATTCTAAGACAGAAGGTAAGAGTTTACAAAAATGCCAACAATAGCAGTAAGAGAAGAAAAAGAAACTGAAGGAATTAGAATGGGCAAAGAGGTAATAAAACTGCCTGCAGATGACATGATGGTACAGGTGGAAGATCCTAGAGACTCAAGAAAAACTTGAAACTATCAACAATTTTTGTAAAGTAGCTGGATATGAAATAAACTCACATAAATCATTGGCATTCTTACATATCCCTAACAAAGTCCTGCAAGAAGAGAAAGAAAGAGATACTCCATTTAAAATAACCCCCAATACAAGGGACATGAATAGGCAATTTTCAGGTAACGAAATCAAAAGTATCAGCAAGCACATGAGAAAGTGTTCTAAATCTCTAATAATTAGAGAAATGCAAATCAAAACAACTCTGAGGTATCACCTCACACCTAGCAGATTGGCTAAAATGAGAGAAGGGGAGAGTAATGAATGCTGGAGGGGATGTGGCCAAATTGGGACATTAATGCATTGCTGAGTTTGTACCCCAAAGAGATCATAGATAAACAGACTTGTATGAAAATATTTTTAGCTACACTCTTTGTGGGGGCAAAAAACTGGAAAGTGAGGGGATGCCCTTCAATTGGGGAATGGCTGAACACATTGTGGTATCTGCTGGTGATGGAATCCTATTGTGCTCAAAGGAATAATAAACTGGAGGAATTCCATGTGAACTGGAAAGACCTCCAGGAAGTGATGCAGAGTGAAAGGAACAGAGCCAGAAGAACACTATACACAGAGAATGATGCACCGTGGTAAAATAGAATGTAATGGACCTCTGTACTAGCAGCAACTCAATGACCCAGAGCAAGGCTAAAGGACTTCTGAGAAAGAAAACTAGCCACATTCAGAGGAAGAATTGTAGGAGAGGAAAGACAGAAGAAAAACAACTGCTTGAACGCATGGGTCGGGGTGGACATGATTGGGGATGGAGACTCTTAATGACCACCCTAGAATAATTATCAATAATATGGAAATAGGTGTTGATTGATGACACATGTTAAAACCATGGAAATGCCCTCAGCTACGGGGGGGGGGGGGGGGCGGGGGGGGGAGCTTGAATCACGTAACCATGGAAAATAATCCCCAAAAGAATAAACTACGTAGGAGCCTATCTGCCAAGACAGACCCAGGAGCTACATGAACATGAAACCCCTTTTTACACTATGTTGGGTCTAAGCAGAGAAATTCATGGATGGGGAGAGCCAATATAATTAACCCGATGACCCTATCTAAACTGATCTACCTATTCAATGTCATCCCACTTAAATAACCAAATAATTATCTTATTGAAATGGAAAAAAAATAAAATTCATTTGGAAAAACAAAAAGATCAAAATGTCAAAAGAATTCATGAAAACAAACATAAAGGAAGGAGGTCCAGCAGGACCCGCTTTTAGCTATACTCTAAAGCACGGATTATTGAACTAGAACAGCCGTACCATCTGGCAGGTGACAACAGAGGTAGGCCACTGGGATAAGAAATCACTACCTGGTAAACACTGCTGAACCAAAAGTATGTTGGCAGAGCCTAGAGGGACCATTCCCTGAGGCAGGCTCAAAGTGGACACACGAGCCAGACGTAAAAGGCGACGGGCTGAGCAGATCAGAAGAACTGGGGACGTGCTGCCCGCCCAGCCGATCTACGAAAGGACAGGAATAGCCCGGTGAGGTGTAAGATGCAGGATTTGGGGTACATTAAACTCAAGTTTGTTACAAAGAAAACTAACGTCGACAAGATGTGAAGGAAAGAGAAAATGGGGGGAATTTCACAGACAGTCTTCCTGGGTAGAAGCGTCACGTCTAACACACGGGGAACTCTGTTAAGTTTCTAAGAACAAGAGGCAAGGACAAAAGATATGAAAAGACAATTTTTGGATGAAGAAATCAAAGCCGTATGCAGGTAAATGAAAAAACAAAACAAAACGCTCGAATCAGGGCGAGGCAGACCAAAACAATTCTGAGATCCCACCTCACACCCTGATTCAGACGGGCTAAAATGGCAGAGGTTGGAGATGTGCCCAAATGGGGACACTGATACATTGTTGGTGGAGCTGGGAATGGAGAGCAATTTGGAATTTTATGCCCAGAGAGCTATAAAACCCCGAGAACCAGAATGCCGTTGCTGGATGCGTTTCCCGAGGAGATTGGGGGAAAAGGAAGAGAAACTCCCTGCTCTAAAATACTTCTAGCAGCCCTCTTTGGGGTGGCAAAGACCTGGAAGCCAAGGGGGCGTCACCATGTGGGGAACAGCTGAAGAAATCGTGGAGCATGACTGCTGCGTCCTAAGAAACGCCGCGCAGACCAAGCGGGCCGAACTGGGAAAGAGCTCCCCGAGTGAGTGAAGAGCAAAATGTTCCGACAGCCCCAGAAGTGACGCGTGGAGAATGCTTGTGAAAGCCTCCTCCAGAGAAGGGACCGACGAACGGGAAAGACGGGGTTTAGATGCCGGGGGGGGGGGGGTCGGTGGTGCCTCCCCGGGTGCAGGGAAGAAGGGAGGAAGGGGGAGAGGCCTGGAATTGGTTTCCTCACAGCACGAAGGAACTCAAAGACAAAAATACAACAAAGAACGCGATCTGTCCTAAGCGGCGACTTTCTGGGAGGGGGCGGCATCCCGGGGCAGATGGGGAGAGTCCGGGGAAGGCGGGCACGTCCTCAAGAGCGGAGCGGCCTGCTGCCACCGACTGATCCCTCGGAGCCTGGGAGGCGCCGATGCGGAGACGCCCCAAACCCAGGGAGCGCCCACCGGGCTCACCCTTGGTGACTTCGACGTCTTTGCTGGGCCCGGCCAGCATGTGGTAGATCCTTTTCATGGTCTCCGTGTTGGTGAGGAGAGAATTGAAGCCGTTGAAGTAGGAGAAGCTCACCTGGTGGGAGGTGGCGCCTCCGACCTGGAGGCAGGAAAGGAGAAGCTGGGGAGGGGGCCGGAGGGGGAGGAGCCCCAGGCCACCCGGAGCCCCCCAGCCAGCTCGTCTTACCCAGTGAGGGGCGGGCATGTGCCCACATGCATACACACGAGGAGACCAGCCGTGGCAAGTGGGGTGTTGGTGCTGCCCCGTTTAAGGCCCACCTTGACCCTGTGGCCTGGCTAGCTCACCCCGGCGTGTGTCCCACAGATTTGGGGGCTTGGAGTCGGGAGAAGCGGGGAAAGCTATGTGGCTCAGTGGATTGAGAGCCAGGCCTAGACATAGGACTGGTCCTGGGTTCAAATCTGTCCTCAGACTTTGCCTAGATCTTTGTGCTCTTCTGCCTGGAAATCTCTAGACAATATTGACTCTTTTTTTGTTTGTTTGTTTTAAACCCTTAACTTGTATTGGCTCCCAGGTGGAAGAGTGGGAAGGGTGGGCCATGGGGGTCAAGTGACTTGCCCAGGGTCACCCAGCTGGGAAGTGTCTGAGGCCGGATTTGAACCCAGGACCTCCTGTCTCTAGGCCTGGCTCTCCATCCACTGAGCTACCCAGCTGCCCTGTCAATATTGATTCTAAGATGGAAGGTGAATGTCTGGAGACTCCAGGAAAACCCCCAAATGGCTCTAAAGAAGGGAATTTCCATTCTGGAACCCCCCCATGCCGTCTCTTTCATCAGGAAATCCTCCTTTTTGTAAAACACGCTTCCTTCGGTCTTGGCACCGACTCTAGGGCAGAAGAGCGCTAAGAGCGGGGCGCTGGGGCCACCCCGGGAGGGCCCCCAGCCTTCCTGATCCGTGAGAACGAGCGAAGAGGGGTGCGGGGCCGAGGCTGGGAGGGCCCCTCTCTCCCCCGATTCCCGGGGCCCTGCTCACCGCCAGCAGGCTCTCTTCCACGAAGGGCGACAACACATGTGGGCGGATGGTGACCAGGATGTCGCGGAAGTCTGTGGCCGAGACGCGTCCCACGTGGGCCTTGTCGCGCTGCATGAAGGCCTGCCGGGCGTGTTCCAGCTGCATCTCCTGAAAAGAGCGGGGGGTGGGGGGGGGGGTGGGTGGGGGTGCCCAGCTCAATCCCCCGGTGCCCAAGGAGGCCTGGCACGCGGCTGGCACCACGAGAAGTGGCTCAGACCGAAGGCAATAAGCTAAGCACATCTTTGGAACGGAACCGGGCCAAGCCCAGAAGAATCTTCAGGATCTGCCCGGGAGGAGGAGGATTCTGGACGGCGGATCTCGTGACACCCAAAGGGAGAGGCTCCCCGGAGATGGCTACAAAGTCCCTTCGGCGGCTCTGGCCGGAGAGGCCGGCCTCCTCCTGGGGACCTTTCCTGAAGCGGCTCCTCCGCGCGGCCCTCTAGTCAGGAGGCCCGAAGCTCCCGAGGGCGGAGACGAGGCCTCCTCCCAGGCCGCTCAGCCTCTGGGAGCTGGTGCTTCGGGTTGGGAAGTGCCCCGAGGGGGAGGCCAGGAGGCCTCGAACGACACCCTCCAAAGTCCCCCCAGGAAGGGGGGAGTGAGCGGCTTTGGCCCACGCTTTCCAGCTAGCTGGGGGTGACCAGGGCGCGCCCCAAATAACACCAACACCCCCCCTTACAGAAGCGTGCTGATGGGGGCGAGTGGAAGGGAGCACTGCTGGGAGGGGGATTCTGCCCGAGGGATCGCAGGGGAGCCCGGGGGGAGACGGCAGGGCAGTTCTGGGGGTGGCCCCCCCCCCACGCAGCCGGCACCCCTCTCGTCTGAGCGGGCGCCTTCCTGACTGGCCTCGCCACCCTTCGGAACAAGCCTCCAGAGGGGCTGGAACGGGCTTTCTTCCGGGATCTCCGCCGCCGCCCAGAGTCCCTGCTTCTTCCTCCTCTCCAAGTGCCCTGAAGGAGCGGCTGCCATCCTGGCGTTGCCCACCACAAGGCCGAGACTCTGGGGTGAAACCCGGGCTCTGCCAGCCGTGCCGGGGGAAAGCCTGCGCCTGCCTTGGGGGCCACCGGGCCAGGGAGCGGGCACAGCAGGAAGCGGGCTCGGCCTTCCAGGCTCCAGCACCGCCCCGCACCGCTGCGGCTTCTCCCACAGCACGGAGGAGGAAAGAGGACGGCCGAGGCACGGGGGGACAACGAAGCCGATGGCCGCCGGGGGGCCCCTGGCCTTCCTGCCGGCTGCTCAGCCGGCCTGTCCGCACAGCCCAGCCACTCTCGATCCCGAGTCATCCGAGTCCGAAGCTCCTCGTGGCCCCGAGCTCAGCCCCGAATGGGAAGGGGGCTAAGTGGAGGCTGCCAGCAATGCGCTCCTCAGAGGGCCCCAAGGATGTGTGGGGAGCCTTTCTGGGGTGCACCCACGGGGCGAGGCTCCAAGGACGGGGAGCACCAGCCAACAGGAGAGGGCTGTCCGGGAGCCAGAGGGAGGGCAGCGCAGGGCAGGGGTGCTGAGGAAGAGGGCCCATGGGGGCAGAGCCACGGGCACCCGCAGAGGGGCTCCCATGGGCGCCTCGGTCCCAGGCTATCCGGATCTCACAGACAGGGTCAAAGCGGCTCCTCTGGGTAGCGGAGGGCGTCAGAGATGAGTCAAGAGAACAGGCGTGAGCAGGAGCCCCGGGCCCTGGTCCTCTGAGGCCCTGCGGGTCCTGCTGGCCCAGCAAAGGGGGATCTGACCCCCGCGTGCACAGAGCGCTTCAGAGCACGCTTTGGGCAGCAGTGGCTCCCTCATGCCTACAACCACCCGGGCACTAAGAAAGGTCTCGTGTCCATTAGAACCAGTGGATGCCAACGGCATTTCCGGGCACGGCTCCTTCCCTTCCCATGCGTGGCCTGCCCCGGGCCTGGCACCTGGCAGTCAGGCTTCCCCCATGAGCACGGAGGGAGGCCGGCTGAAGGTGGTGAGTGGCTGCCTGCCCTTCCGGGTTGGGCCTGGGCATCACCTCCCACCTGACCCACCCTGGTCCAAGCAGAGGGTGATGGGAACGCACATGGAGGCTGCTTTGAGTCAGAGACTGGCATGGAAAGGCCCTGAGGTGGGATGAGTGGCAGTGCCCGCTAGGATCCTAAGCCACAAGGCTCCTCAGCCTGGCCTGGCTGCCCTGCCCACCAGGAATGCCCCTGTGCGTGTTTCAAGGGGACATGCAGACAAGCTGACCACACAGGCTTGGGCAGCCTGCAGAGGGGCAATAGCTCCCTCTCTCACCCTCTGTGCTCGGGGACCTGCCCCCCCCCCCCCGCTTTGCGGTTCTCAGGCCAGCAGCGGGTTCCCCACCCCAATCTCTGCAGCTAAAGCCGCATCTCTGAGGTCTCTGGCCTGACATGCCCTCCAATGCCCGCTGTGCCCGCTGTCTTTAAGTCTCTGCCCCCATCGGGAAGGCGTAGAGTCCTTGGGGGCACAGCACAGAGGGGAGGGTCCGTGAGGGGCTTCCCCAGCATCCAGGGCTTGGGGGCCCAGGTGGCTGCAAGCATCCATCCGGGGTGCCCCTGGGCCATGTTCTGGAGCCATGCCAGGGCTTCAGGGGCCTCCAGAGGCCTCGACACAAGGACAAAGCAGCATTCTGTGACTGCACCCAGGACGTGCCAGGGTGCCCAGAGCTTGGGCATTGGGGGCCGGGCAGAGCAGAGAAAGCTTCCTTGGCAAGGCGGGAGGAGAGCAGAGGCTAGAAGGAAGCCAGGAAGCGGGAGGGAGCAGGAAGGGGGGCACTTACTAAGCACCTGCTCCCAGCCCAGCGCTAGGTTCGGCCCTTTGCAATTCTGATCTCAGTCAGTCCTGCCAGCATGCTGAGGATGGCAGCGGCTAATCCCCATTTCGCAGGAGGACACTGAGGCAGCCAGGAGCAGCGTCCTGCCCAGGCTCACACAGCCAGGGAGGCCTCCAGGGTCTCCCCAACACCCCTGGTGGGGGCAGAGGGCTCAGTGGGCGAGCGCTGGCACTTCGGCTAAGCCTTGGGAAAGAGCTGGGGCCCGGGCCAGAGTCCGGAGCCTTCGCCCCGCCCGGAGGAGCGCCGGGCACACACTGGGGCCCTCTGGAGGGCTGCTCGGAGAGAGCAGAGGAGGAGAAGGGACGGAGCGCGCCAGACTCACCACTAAGAACTGAGTGAACTCGGAGTAAGTGAGCCGCCGCTTCCGCTTCTTCCCAAAGTGAAGGTGGATAAACTCGGAGTTCCAGTCGAAGGGGATGTGCTGGTGAGCCGCCGTCTTCTCCAAGACCTGCTTGACGTCCTCTGGAAAAGAGGGCCGAGGCGGGCGCGTCGGGCGCGCAGACAGGCGGCCAAAAGACCTCCCCCGGACGCAGGGGCTCCCGGCGGCCCTTCTGGGGAAGGATGGCGAGCGCCGACGGCCCGGGGAGGGAGGAGGCCGCCAACAGCCCCTTCGCCCGCCACGGATGGCCCAGAGCAGATGCTCGCCGGCCGGGAGGGGGCCTGGGAAAGCGTCTGTGAGAACCGGCTGCTCCGCGAGGTCGGCAAAGCAAATCACACCCGAGGCCAGGCAGAGGCCTGAGCAGGGGGACACGGCGGGACCCGCCGGGGCTTCACCAGAGTCACTCTGGTGGCTGCGGGGAGGCAGGAAGGAGGCCAGGGCAGGCCGTGTCCCCCCTGACCACGGCGACAGCAACAGTCCGGGTGGGAGGCGCCCCCGGCGCCAGATGGGGGGGAGGGAGGAGGAGGAGGAGGCCGAGGCTGGGAGCCCGGCGTGCTGAGGGGAGCGGGGGGGCCCTCTGCAGCGCAGGCAAGCGGGGGGTGGGGGGGAAACCTCTCCGCTCCCACCCTGTGACAAAGAAAGGTCAGGAGGGGCGGCAGGGGCTCAAATGTGGCCTCAGACACTTCTGAGGTGTATGACCCTGGGCAAGTCATCTAACCTCCACTTCCTAGGCCCTGCAGCAATTCTGCCTCGGAACGCTTGGAAGGCAGAAGATAAGGGGTTAGGAGGGAGGGAGGGCCGAGCGGTGGCCTGGGCCAAGGGAGGGCTCGCGGCTCTGGGGAGGGAGGGCGGCCGCTGGGCCTGGCCTTACCGAAGGTCACTTCTCCCGCTCCGGCTTTGTCAAACAGCTGGAAGGCCACCACGAATGTGGCGTCCGGGGCGCACAGGACAGACTCAAATGCTATAAACTCCTGGAAGTTGATTAGCCTGCAGAGAAGAAGACACGAGAGACGGTCGGTGCCCGCGCAGGGGGGCACTGCCCACATCCACACACGCACGTGCCCTCGGCTCCCTCCCGGGTGGGGCTGCCATCGGCCCAGCGGCACCGAGATCCTCCCTCGTCCGACCCGAAGCCCCGCCACGCCCCCGCGCCCCGTCTCCCACGGCTGGGCCGAGCCGGCGGGGAAGGTGGCAGAGACGCCGCCTCCCCCTCGGCCCACGACGCTCTCTCCCACGTGGACCGGGCAAGGGCGGCTCGGGAAGCCCCAGAACGAGCCCTGGGAGTCGTTCTTCCAGGCCGGCCGGCCACACGAGGGGACCAAAACGGAGGCAGGAAGGGGCTCGTGCCCGGCGGAGGGAGGTGTCCGGAGGGAGGCGGCCCTCCGAGGTGCGGCGGGAGCTGGTGGCGCCGTCCCAGGATCGACAGCGGACACGGACTCTTCCCGAACGGTCTACTAGAACTGAAAGCAGGCCGAGCCCGCGGCTGGGCTGCTCAAGCCCAAACCCAAACCCAGCAGACGGGAACTTCCAGAGCTGAGGCCGGGCGGACGCCACCGTCTTCTCCCGGAACGAGGCCACGTCCTGGGATGGCCGGCAGACGCTGCTCCCACCCGCGTACAGAGCCGAGTTCTAACAGGAAGTCCGGAATCGGGAAGTGGCCTCGAGTGGCAGAAGAGCGGATCTCAGCCAGATCTCGCAGACTCCAGGGCCGAGGAAAGAGGCTGCTCGCGGTCCGAAAGCCCGGCAAGGGCCACCCAAGCAAGCAGCCCCATGACAAGGCCCGGAGAGCCCGGCAGACAGCGTTCCGGAAGGCAAAGGAAACGGGCTTCCAATAATATGGCGCCTACTGTATGCCAGGCACCGCGAGAAGCACTTTACAACTTCCTCTCATCTGACCCTCACGGCTCTCCTTGGCCCCATTTTACAGGCAAGTCACTCGGCGAGCGTCCCCAAGGGACGAAGCAGGATAACTGCTCCCATTCTAATCTAGGGGGAGATGGCTCATCGGGCAGAGCGTCTCCGGGTCGTTTTGTTCTGTCTGCGTGACTAAAAGAAAGGAGAGCGGGAGAGCCAGGAGGTTCAGTGGAGAGAGAGCCGGGAGGTCCTGCGTTCAGCTGTGTGACCCTGGACAAGTCACTTCTCCCCAGCTGTCCAGCCCTCGCTGCTCTTCTGCCTTGGAACGGGTACTTAGTCCGGATTCTCAGAGAAGAGAAGAAAGGAGGCGAGGAGGGGGCGGCCGACTCTCCCAAGTGGCCAAAGGGAGGAGCCTGCAGGCACGCAGACCCGTCCGAGCCTGAGCCGAACGAGCTCTCCTGGAGCAGGAAGGGGGGGCTGCGGGATGGAGAGGCGAGCGACGGGCGGCCCGGGACAGAGGAGGGGCGCGGCGCACACAGCGTTAGCCTCGGGGCTCGGGGCTCCTTGTTTCCTTTCCCGGGAGGGGGAGAAGCAGAGTCTTTGTGGATGGAGACCCCCCTTCTCTGGGCACCACAGGATGGCTGCGGGGGTTCCTGTCGGGGAGCTGCAGCCTGGGGCTACCACGGCCGCCATCCTGGGGAGGAGGAGCAGCCCGGCTCTCCCCTGCAGTGCAAGATGGAACTGTCCGTGCATTCAATTACCTGGGCCGCTGGGGCGGGGCAGCAGGGGCGGCCTCTCCAGCATCCCTGCATCCGCATCCGCGTCGGCATCCGCATCCGCAGGGGCGTTGCTAGGCAACGTGCAGCCAGTTGCATTTCTTCCATCAGGGGTCATTAGCAGCCAACATCGGGGAGCGCCTCCCCCATCCAATGCAGAAGCCCCTAGCGAGGGGGGAGGGAAGGGCCCGGCCTGGGCAAAGGGGCGGAGGGCCCTCTGGGGGGCCGCTGGGGCTGCCTCCGTGTCCCTGCAGCAGGAGCGGCCGGGGGAAGGCCACTCACTCCCCCAGAGCCTTGGGCTGGGCTTCTCCAGGCAAGTTCGCTCGGCGGGCAGCGGTGTGTGGGGAGGAGGGAAGCCGAGATGTGAGCCGGGCCAAGGCAGCTCAGGGGCCCTCCCCGGGAGAGAGCGGCTGCACTAAGAGGCGAGGCCGGGGCACGAGCCAACCCGGCTCCCAACGAGGCCTCAGACACTTCCTAGATGGGTGACCCTGAACCAGTCACTTCACGCCCCCGCCACTTCCTAGAGCCCAGGCTAAGCCGGCAGGGGCGAGGGTTGGAAGAGAGACAGAGGCCCGAAGCCACAAAGCGGGGGGCGCCTGGAAGCCCCCGGAAGGCTGGCCCTGCTTGTGCGATGAGACGCCGCCTCCAGGCGTGCCAAAGGAAAGTCCGGCCCACAATGGCCCAGAGCCGGAGCCGGAGCTGGATCCGTGCCGCACTGATTAAAGGGAGGGAAGAAGGGCTCGGCCCGGAAGGCGTTTCGGGGGGCCCCGGGCAACTCTGGCCCAGGGCTACCAGCCGTCCCGTCCCAGGGCTCCGAAGAAGCGGAGAAAAGGCCGTCGCTTTCCGTCCGCGGGAGAACGGCCAAAGGAGAGAAGGCAGAATGCACAGCGACGCTGGCCAGGCCCCCCACACCTGACCGACGCTGGCCGCCTCCTAAGGGGTGGCGTCGAGAGCTCGGCCGGTGCCACTTCTGGGCCGTTTGGGCTTCCTCAGAAGCTGGCTTGAAGGACTCTTAGGGAGTCACGGACACTAAGGGAGGCCTCGGGAGAAGCGGGTAGCCGGAAGAGCCTCTCCCCGAGTCCGCGCCCCGAATGCTCTTTTCAGCAGAGAAGACGAGGAAGGGCGGCCACTGTGCGATTCGGAAGCTGATCCTGAGCCTGCTCCCCCCGAAAGCCCCCTCGGGAACAGGGGAAGGAGGACAGGCAGCGGCAGCCCGGGCTCCCGAACTTGTTTGTCCTTCGTTGTCCGAGAGGGGGGGGACCGGGCGGCCGCAGGGCTCCGGATACCCGCCAGGGATGCTCCTCCACAACGTCGCCCGTCCTGGGGTCTGGCCACCGTCCTCCGCTCCATCCAGGCTCACGGCACGCCGCCGTTCGTCTCCCCGGCCCTCTCTCCCGCCTTCTGCAAGAAGCCTTCCCCGACGCCCCCAAATGCCCTTTCTCGACCCCGTCCCCGTCTGCGGGCACACGGCAGGCGCTCCCTTCACGTGGGGGACACGGGGCTGGCGGACGTGGCGGGCGAGGTAGGAAGAGCTTCCCTGAGCCGGCACGATGCCTCTCCTTCCCCCGTCCAGAAGGGCCGAGCTGGCCCCTGCCCTGGTCCTTCCTCCTTGGAGAAGCTGCCTGGCCCGTGCGGGGGCCACGCAGGCACGCCGAGGACGGCTAACGAGGATTCTAGCTTGGTGGCTTACCCTGAAAGCATGCAGCTTTCTCCCAGGACGGCCGCTGACCACCGGAGGGCCCCCCCCCGTCTGCTCTCCGGCCCGGGGACGCGCCGCATGATGGCGTTGGTGGGGCTCGAGCCCCGCTTTCAATACACCGTCCTAAAGCTCTGCAAGCAGCGCCAGTGGGGAGGCTCCTGACTCTCGGCGTGGGCCGGCCGCCTCCATCTCATTCCCGCGACCTCGAGGGGAAGACCTGGAAAAAGGGCTCATCCGCAGGGAAAGTCGATTTGCATCCGTCCGCGGCGTGGGCAGGGCGCGAGCTCCCTCGCCTTAAGCAGGGAAGCGCTAGGAAATTGGAGGGACTCGCCCAGCGTCACCTGGAAGGGTCCGAGGCCGGATCGGAACCCAGGACCCTGACTCCAGGCCTGGCTCTCCCCACAGAGCCACTAGCTGCCCCGGCGCGATTCACTGAAAACAAAGTTAAAAACAAACAAAAAAAGTAAAAAACAGGAAGCCTCGGGGCAGGGGGCCAACCCCCCCCCCCCACAGAGGCACAGGCTGGGAGGCCCCACGCCCAGGGGGTGGCCTGCCAAGAATCCCCTGCAGAAGAGGCTCCGGGAGGAGGAGGAGGAGGAGGCCCCAGAACGGCTCCTTCCTCGCGGGGCGGCGAGCGGACCTCCAGCCGGGGAATGGCCCAACGAGCCGTCTGCGGCCGCTCCGGGGCCTCCTGGCTCTGCCCTGTCCTTCTCAAGCTCGTCTCACAGAGGAGGAAACTGAGGCCACGGGGGGAAGTGGCTATGCCAGGATTAGGGTTAGGAACTGTGTGAGGCTGGATCGGAACTCGGGTCCTCCCGACTCGCACGAGGCTGTCTGTCCACCGTGTCTCCGAACCGCCCTTGGGGTGGGACACGCTTGAAGGCTCGCGTGAACGGACGCAAAGCGAAGCGCGCAGAAGCCAAAGGACGGCGCCAGCAGGGGCGGCCACGGCCCGCGATGCTCGACGCTGGCCCACCCCGGCCGAGGGGCCGCCGAGCGAGGCCGAGAATGCAGGCGAAAGCGGGTGCCGAGGTCCCGGGCGAGCCGGGAGGGGCCAAGAGGGGCGACTCTTGGGAGGAGGCGCTCCGGACAGCAGCCCCTCCTCGGGGTCCCCCTTCTGCCGCCTGCCTGGAAGCCCCTCGAGGCGGGGCCGAGGCCTCTGTTTGCCTTTGGGCCCCACGCAGGGGCCACGAGCTCAGCCCGCCCGTCCGTGGCTGAGAGCTCCGGGGAGAGGAGGGCGAGGGCCGAGCCCGTGAGCTGGCACCATCTCCGGGGGGACGGCGGCGGAGAGCTCCGGGCCCGGTCGGGAGGAAGGCCGGGGTGAGGAGGGAGTCCGGGTTGGAGCAGAGCCCCCGGGCCGGACGGGAAGGCGGGGAACTCGGGGGGGGGGCCGGATCCCCGGCTGGTAGCCGGCGCTGGCCAGAGGGATCTCCCTCCCTGGGGCGAGCCTCCAAGGAGGGGAGAGCCGGGGGGGGGGCTGCGACTGCAAGATGGCGGAAGGGACCTCCTCTGACAGGCGTGGATTTCAAGCCCCCTGAAAGGATTTGGCCGGCGAGGACTCCATGAGCCCATTCGGCTCCGCGTAGAGGGAACGGATAAAACCGGACGGTGGGAACTCGGGGGGCCGTGGGGGGGGGGGTGGTGTCTTCTATCCCCCCCGCACCCCCCCGCCCCCCCCCCCCGGGCCCATCATCGCTTCTCCCACTGTCTGCCTGTCCTGCTTCCTTCTCAGAGCCACGTCGGAGCAGGACCTCCCCATCCACGGAGCAGCCCAGTCTGTCCCCTTCCGGGCCTGCTCCTGGACTCGCTGACCTCCTGGCTGAGGGGTCGAGCCTCCCACGTGCGCCAAGCGCTCCCCATTTGAGCCGACAGCCCTGGGAGGTGGGCGCTGCCAGCACGCCGCACGGTTCTGGGGCCCGGCCGGAGTGCGTCCGTTTACGAGGCGGCGGAGGCCCCCCCGGGAGAAGCCGAGCAGGCCCCGGCGGCACGTACCCGTCCTTGGTCTGGTCCACCACCCCTCCCAGGAGCTGCAAAGACTCCGCGGTGGGCTGACAGCCTCCAAAAACGTTCAGGAACCGGCAGATAAAGTCCTCCGGAGACATGAAAAACTCGCCATCTTTCTCGATGCTCGCGTACTGTGAGGAGAGAACACACACACGGTCACCCGCGGCTCCGGCCCCAGAAGACGCCTCCGTCACCCCAGGGGCACCCCCGGCGCCGGGAGGGCCTGGGCTCGAGCGTGGGGCGTCAGGGCCAGCCTGCTGTGGGAGGGGGCGGGAGGAAGGGGGCCCCCGGGCTGACCACTGTGCTCCAGCCCTGACCCTGCCTGTGCCCAAAGGCCCAAGGAGCCAGGCGGGCGGAGGGCAGCCCCTGTGCCCTCAACACACGCTGCCCGCAGTGCAACGAAGGCCCGAGCGAAGAGACGCTAAAGCCACCCTTCCCGGGGCCCCACGCGCGACGAGGCACGGGCCGGGGGCCGGCGGCCCGGGCGGAAGCTGCTCCTTCCACAGCAGAACCCCCCAGCCGGGGCGCCCCGGCCCGCACGGACACCCTCCCGGGCGCCCAGATGGAGCCGAGGTCTGCGGACTCGGAAGCTCCTCCTCCGCGGCGGTCTGGGTCACTCGGCTGTCCTCGTGCTGCCTGGTCCGGCTCAGGCCTCTGCATCGCCTCTCTTCACTGGCCTTCTCCTGCCCGGGCCCGACCGAGCCGAGAAAAACCTGGGCCTGGGACCGAGACGGCCGGATCCTCTCGTCGATCCCGAGCTGCGGCGAGCAACGCTTTCCTCATAGAATCGGGGTCTGTTCTACGTCGGGAGCCGGGTTAGGGCTAGACAAGGGGGGCCGCCCAGCCAGGACGTGTCCGAGGCCAGACTCGAATCGGGGACCTCCCCTTTCCAGGCCCGGCTCTCGCCTCGCTAATTAGATCCTTTTCTTAAAGTTTTTGCAGAGATGGGAAAGCGGGTCAAGGGTCCGAGATGTTCTCCAGCCCTCCCAAGGCGGTGCCTCTGGGCTCCTCAGTACGTGCCGCCGCTCCGACGGCCCTCCCACGGAGCCCGAGGCCCAACTCCTGACTGCGGCCCGTTTCCGAGCCTCCCCCACCGCCTCCTGCCTCGTCTCCTCTCCTCGCAGAACCGGAGCGCAAACCCAGGTTCTCCTGCGTGCGCCGAGCCGGGAGTCGTGCCCCTCGCCTGCCGCAGCTCGTCCCGTGGCTCAGGCTTCGTCTCCCTCCGGAGGCCTGACGGGGTCGCAGCTCTTGGAGCATCCCTCGTCTGGCCTCCCTCTGCTTCCGGGCTTTGCTCTGACGGACGCCGCCTGCGCCTGGGGATCCCCGGCCTCCCCCCGTGCCCGCTTCGGCTACGGGCCCAGACGGGGCATCGCTGACGGAGAACGGGACGGCCGTCGGCTGCCCGGGTGGGACGCCTGCGCGCTCGCCCACGCCGGCGGCCCCCAGAAAGGCTCGAATCAGCACGGAACGGACCGTTCCGCCCCTCCGAGGACCTTCGGCTCGGCGCTTTGGCGGCACTTCCCCGCGCCCCCCCCACGACTTGTCTTCGTGCTCATCGAGGCTCCCGACTCGTCCTCGTCCCGCTTTTCTGTTTGCTTGAAAGCCGCACCGGACAGGCCTGGCGCCGGCTGCCGACTCGCGCCCCGACGGCACCGGGGCCGACACAGAGTCGGAGGGAGGCGCCGAGCTCGACGGGGCTGAGAAGAGGCTTCTCGTGGAAGCGGCCATCCCAGCTGGACCTGAAGGAGGCGCGCTCGGGAAGCTTGACCGCCAGAGCTCTCCAGCCCCAGACGAATGGAGGCGATGCTGCCATTTTTACGGCCTTGCCGCGGCCCTCCTTGGGCCAACCTTCAGCCCTTCGAGTCTCGTCCGTTTTCTAGTGATTCCGAATGGGAGAGCCCGGAACCCCGGCGGTCCGGGTGGGGGCTCCGCCTTTCCTGCTCCTCCAGGGAAGCATCTGCCTCGGGTAGTTTCTTCGCGGCTCCTCTAGACGTTTCTAGACCAGTTTTCACGCTGTTCATGAAAGCATCGTCTCGCGTCGCTTCTCAGCCACTCTGACGCTCTCAGTCTTACGGTCACAGCCTGCCCGCATGCTCGGCCCCGAGGAACCGGGCCAGGGAAGGCACTCCGCGGGGGCGCAGCCAGACGGGAGGTCGCTGGCCCCCGAGGGAGGGGGGGAGGGAGGCAGGGAGGGGGGGAGGGAGGGGGGGGTGTCCACTGTCCGAGGCACTTTGCTCTTCCTGCACGGACAGAGTCTTGCGGTCTGAGACGTTCCTGTTCCGACGTGGTCCGGCGCCGTTAAGGAGGATCCGTCAGCCTGAGAAACTTGGGCCTCGCAGTGGCTTTTCAGGAGTGGATTCTACGAGGCTGGCCGGGAGTTCACCCACTGGCGAAACTCTTGTCCGTGTTCTCGTCCTGGACTGCGTGAGGGACCCGCTGAGCAGGCGCAGAGCCTCTGCCTTCTCTTAACACGGCCGAGGCACCAGGGCAGAGTCTGGGCTGGCGGCCAGCCTTACGCTCCGCTCCGCAGGACGGACGGCTCGATACTGCCACTGTCTTGGAGTCGCTCCACTTTTCCTTGCACACACGATCAGGGCACGAGTTCGGGGTCGCTGAAGCCCAGGGTCAGCCCGGAGGTACGTACGTGGGAGCCACGACCAGACCCCGCCGCGGGGCTCCTCCGCCCCGGAACCGGACGCCCTCCTCGTGCCGGTGGGCCCCGGGCCTCTCTGAGAAGGCGTTCTGGGGACGCAGGTGAGCGCGGGCCCCTCCCGAGGGGACTCCGCACCCAGAGTCGGCCCCATGGAGGCTCTCCTCTCTGGCAGCCAGGCCGCAGCGGTGAGTGGCCGATTGGGGTGTCCGACCCCCGCCTGTCCTCGGCTCTCTGTTCTGCGCTGCGACTAGGGACCAAGCTGGCGCTCCCGAGCTCACACCTTCAGGCGGCGGCCGTGAAGACCCCCGCCCAGGCCTCACCCACAAAACCATTTCTGGCAGAAACCGAAGGGACGCCCCCGCCTGGGAAATGGCGGAAAAATGACGGTTTATGAGTGCGACGGGATGTTCCCGTGCCAGAAGAATGATGAAGATGGCAGATCCGGAGAACAGCCGATCCACGACGTCGGCCCAGGAGAGAACCCAAGGCCGAGGGGCCTCCGATCCTTAACGAAGTGGCCAACGGTGGCGGGCTCGGGGCGGGCTAAGGGACGCCTCTCCGGCCGGCAGTTACCCCCCGATTAGAGGCCGCTGCGGCAGGAGCGGGCTGCTAAGAAGAAGGCACCGAGGAGGCACTCCAAGGTCCACAGCAGAAAGCGGCAGCGAGAGCCCGAGAGGGCCCCGGCTCATCCTCTCCTCTCTCCTCCCCCGCCGCCTCCTTCCCGGTGCTACTCCCGACCACGGCCAACCGGCCGACTCGAGGAGCAGCCAGAGTCCTGGCCTTCTCTCTCCGGGTCCGCGGCCCTTCTGCCAACCAGCCGCAGCCCAGCTCGGCAGAGCCTGGCAGGGAGGCACTTCCCCGCCATCACCGGCTTCCTGGCCCCCCTCCTTTGGACTCCCCACGAATAAGGCTGGCCTTGTTTCCCAAGTGGGAGGCCCATGAGGGGGGAGGAAGGGAGAGAGAGAAGGGGACGGGAGCTCTAGCAAGGGGGCTCTTCTCTCCCGAGGCTCTGCTGTTTCCTACTCGTGGCCCCCAGTTTCCTGTAGTTCTTCTTAGAGTTCCAAGTGGAAGGAACCTTCCTGGAACCGAATTCCGAGGCTGGAAGGCATCTGAGGCCCCTCAAGCCCAACCCCGAAGGCCAGAACTGCAGTGCCTCGCTCGCTCGGGGGGTAGCAGGTGGCCAAAAGCAGAGGCTGGACCAGAACCGCCACGCGCTGCCTCCCGGCCCAGCCCTCTTCCCACGGCTCCTCCCCACATTCTCCTGGATGCTTCACTAGAGTCTGCTTCCATACTGCCTTCCTCTTGAACAAATATCCCGAAGGCAGCGAGGCCCCTTCCGGGCCTCCCCTCCCCCTCCCCTCGGTCAGCCTCAGATCCAGAAGACCCGACGGGCCGTGTCCGGCGCGCTGGAAGGACGAGGGGAACTTTGTCACGCCGGGCGGGCTACGGCGCTGAAACCTGGCCGGGACGACGAACGGCTTCATCGGGGCCGGAGTCCGCCGCGGTCGGTCGAGTCAGGCCTCCCTCCTTCCCAACGGAGACGAGCGCGGACAGGCCGGAGCCACCTCTCGCCGGTCGTGGTCGAGCGTTTAAAGGCTCCGAGCGGCCTCGTACTGACCTTTAGGAACACCGTCCTCAGCTCGTTCGGATCCGCCCTCTTGGTCGAAGTCACCTGCAAACAGAAGACATCCGAGTCAGTCTGCGGAACGTGGGAAACGCCGCTCGGGACGGGGCGTCCCTAAAGCGAGGCGCGCAGGAGCCGCCCTCCCCTGCGGCTCCCGAGGCTGCGCCGAGGAGCCCCAAAGCAGAAGGACTCAGAGTGAGGGAAGGGGGACTCCCGTACAAGCCTCTGGTGCCAGGGGAGGAAACCGAGGCACAGAGCAGGCAAAGGGCTTGTCCCCGTCCCCTGCAGGCGCCGCCCCCCAGCTTTCCGGTGAAACATGGCAGGGCGCCTCTAAACCCAAGGCCGGAGGAAGGAGGGGCTGGCCCTGGCATTCCCCTAGCTCAGGGAAGTCCCAGTGAGGCAGAGCCCTTCTCCCAGTGAAAACGGTCACCTGCGGGGAAGCTTGGAGGCCGGCCTTCTAACCACCGTCCCACACCGCCTCTCCCGGACGGAGCCCAGAAATAGAGCCCCGAACAAGAAAGGGGTTCAGTTCAGTCATCATCTTCCAAGAGGGTCGGGAGCGGACGCGGAGCCGATCCAGAGGGAATGGGCCGGCCTCGGGGAGCTTCCGCTCTGCTGGACACAGAAACGGGTGGATTCCCAAGTCAGGAAAAGCAAAGCCCAGCCCCAGCGATCCCAGCCCCGGAGGAGAGGAGGGCGGCCGGCCGGCCACCCGGAATGGCCGGAGCAGCGACCGCATTCACAGGAGTCTGGCTGGGCCTCGGGACACACAGCTGCTCCAGCCCCCACTTCCTGAAGCCTCCCCGAGGAGCGGCCCAGTGGCTCATGTCTGGGCCTCGGACACTCCTGGATGCCAGCTTTCGTCCACTCTGAGGAGCCCGTCACGACTCCGAGGCTCTGGCAGTGGGCCCGAGTGACCAAGAAGGAATCCCCCCAAGATGCCTCCAAAAACAGAGGACGTAGGAGGCTGAAGACGTGGCTCCCTCCCCTCTGGAGCTGCCTCCAAACACTGGAAGGAGGGCGCCCGGACAGGCCAAGTCCTCGTCCCTCCCCACCTCCGGGCTTTCTCTGCCGCCCCTTCAGCCCGGGCCGTGGGCCGTCGTCCCTCGGCAGAACGTGAGCCTCTTGAGGACGGGCGCCATCGCTCTCCTTGGCCTGTAGCCTCCGTGCTTGGGACGTTCTAGGAGCTAAATCAATGCCGGCTGACCTGACAACCAGCGCAGCAAGGATGACCCAGAACGGGGGTGCCCAAGGCTTCTGGCCTGCCGCCCCCTTTCCAGAAAAAACACGGCTCAGCCCCCGGAGATTCATTTTTAAATGTTAATAGCAATGCATAGGGAAGATCAATGCCCCCCTGGATCGCTGCAGCCCCCACTCTGGGAATCACCGCTCTAGGTGAAAGCTGCAGAGAGAAGGGCCACCCCACACAGAGAGGGCCACAAGCGCTGTGTGCCAAGCTCTGTGCTGAGGCCACTGTCAGACCGGAAGGCCCTCCGGGGCCCCGAGACGGAGCAATCCCTGAGGTCCGTCAGCACTTAGAGGGAACAATGGAAAGACTCCAGAGGACCTGGAGGAGGACTAGAACAATCCCTGCTGGGCCTTCCAGAACTGCTCGGAACCTGGCTCTGACCCAAGGACCCAGTTAAGGAACGGAGACTAGAAAAATGAGCAAACAAAAGAAACGGGCCATAAAGCACTACCAGGAATGCTGAGGTGCTCCAGACCCAGATGTCGGCGCTAGCAGCGCCACAGCACCCGCGACCCACCCAAACCAAACCCAGATCGGACCCAAAGTCTCCTGGGACCCCTCAGAGAAAGCGATGGAGGAAATGAACCGAGCTCTTTGCTTTATCATCGTTCTGAGAACGGTTCTGGAGGAGCTTCTGGCCTTATCTTATTCTCTGAAGTCCAGGGATTGCCGTAAGAGGGCTCCGTGACCCTCCGGGCGCGAGGAAGAACCCTAAACTGGAGCCTCAGAGGAGGGCGTGAAGAGCAGCCGCCGCACTAAAGCCGGGAACGGGCCAAACAGAAGCCAATGGCTCCAGGAGCCCGGAAAGGCAAAGTGTCTAAACTGCTAAATGGAGGCTTGGGAGGAAGCTAAGAAACCGAGGACTCCTGAGGCAAAGGCGAGTACGCAGAAATGAGAGTGAGGGGCAGCCGCTGGGGAGGGGGCACCTGCGGGGCCCCCGGGAAATAGGGGAGGAGTTTCCGTTGTCTCAGCGGCTGGGGGCACCGTAACCACTGGGGGGAAGGACAAAGGGCAGGCACTGAGGCAGGGCTAGAGAGGAATGGGGCCGGGCTGGCCTGCACTGGTCAGGGCCTCCCTGGGAAGCCCTAAATAGGGCTAGAGGTGACCATCGCTGGCGGGTGGATCTCGGTTGTGTTCCTGGAGGCCAAATCAAGCCGGTCTGATCCCTCTTTGTGCCCCAGGCAGGGAGACAGGATACAGGGGTTGTGAAGTGCCTACTATGCGCCAAGTAAGCCATGAGGCCAAAGACAAAATGAAGCCTCCGTTCTATGGAGGGAGACGAGCACACAGAAGGTTCCTTCGTCGTCCCAGCTGCTCCCCAAATCCCTGACATCCTTGCCAAACTGGCAGCCAGAACGCAACACCAGGAACCAGAGAAGACCTGACCAGGGCAGAAGAGAAGCTGAGGGGAAAGGGAGAAAGGAATGAGCCCGGCCATAGCACCCACTGGGTGCCTGGCACTCCTCAGAGCAGCTCCTCTTGGATCTTCACATCCACCACCCTGCAAGAGAGGGGCTGCGGGATCCCCGTTTTACAGCTGAAGCAGAGAGAGGCGAAATGTCTTGCCCAGGATTACACAGCTAGTCAGGACCTTTGGTCAGATTGGAACTCGGGCCTTCCTGACTTCAGGCTGCCTTTAAGGGCCAGGAAATGGTCGCCCCACTGGCCACCTCTGCCGCCAGGCTTGGGAGGCCTCTGGGCAGCCCAGGACTCTGGCAGAAAGGTTCCTCGTCGGCCCCTCTCTCAACGTCCCATGGCCCATTTCCTTCCTAGACTGTGGCCTTTCCCGGGCATGGGAGATGCTTTTAGTCAAGGAATAAGGGTCCACGTGGGGACCCCCGCTTGGCGCTCACTCGGCTGCCTCCCCCAGGAGAGGTCCTGGTGGTCAGGAGGCCCGAGAACTCTGGAGCACGTCCTGCCTGGGAGCCCTCCTCATAAGCCCCGCTCCTTGGGGGCCCGAGCGTGCCAGCCCTGCCTCTGCACAGGTGAGCGTCCTTCCTCCAAGACCATGGCTCTTCTCGTCACTATTTCGTTGAATGGGCATCTCCCCTTGGAGGGCTGAGCTCAAGCCTCGCTTCCCAGCAGTCCTCCTATGTCAGGCCAGCCGGAGAGCATCAGCCCCCAGACCAAAGGGAACTCTCCGGTCCCTTGCCGTTTCAGCAAAGACGTTCCTTCTCCCGTCCGCCCCCTCTGCTGTCTCCCAGATGTGCCCTGGCCTGTCGGTGCGCCCAAGGTGAAGCCTCAAAGGGGGCCCAGATTCTGTCCCCTTCGGGGAGTTCTGGCATGCACCAGTTTCCAAGTCTTTGCCACCCTAGAAAGAGCTGCTAAAAACATTTTGGGACAGGGAGGTCCTGTTCCCTTATTCTGATCTCAGAAACGACAGCAGTGGTTCCACATTGACCCTCCAGAAGGGCTGGATCAGTTCACAGCTCCACCAACAATGCATGAGTGTCCCAATTTTCCTGCGTTCCCTCCAACACAGACCACTTTCCCTTTTTGCCCAAGGTGTGAGGTACTATCTCAGAGGCGTTCTCTAGTCCAGAGGCATTTGGAGCATTTCCTTAAGAGATTCAAGACTGAGAACTGTCCTTTGACCATTTCTCCCTTGGAAGGGGCTCTGTATTCTTCTCCACGGGGCTCAGAGAGCCTGAGAGCCTGGGAGTCTGGGAGAGGAGGAGGCCTTGGTCAGAGACGCTTGCTCTGCCATTGTTTCCCCATTGGCTGGATCTCGGCTAATGTCGGTGGCTCTGATTTCTGGGCAAAAACAGCTGAATTGAGTGTCTCGCTTGTCCTAAGTGTCCCCTTCTCCATAGGTCTGGCAATAAACAATTCCGCGCTCCCCCTTTACGTCTCCATCACGGACCCATTTGGACTGGACCTGGGCGTGAGCTGGGAGATGCTGGTCTGCGCCTGCTTTCTGCCACTTTTCCCAGCAGTTTGGGTCACACAGCGAGGCCCAGGACCAGCCTGTTCTGAGGACTGCCCGGCTCCAAGAGCCACCGCAGCCTCCGTCCTTCCCCCTTGATGTTCCTGACTGTCCTTTCAGGCCAACCGGGTTGTTTTCTTCTAGCTCTGCAGAATCACTCTGGGGTCATTCCAGTCTGTGAGCTAACCTGGGGAGGACGGCCATTTTTATTCTGCTGGCTCGGCCTACCCATCGTTCGGGTGAGACTTTATTGGTGAGCAGAAATGTTCTCGCCTGGTTGTGTCGCCAGGCACGGCCCAGGCACTAGACGGTCTACCATCCTTTGAAGTGGGATTTCCTTGTCTGGGTCTGGCTGCTGGGCTTTGCAGGTGGCAAACAGAAAGGCTGATAATGTCTGTGGGGCCTTGGCCTTTGCAGTCTATTTCTATTCGTCTTTGGCTGACGCCCGGGGGTTCTCTACGCAGAGATCCCTGGCACAGAGGGGCCCTTTCTTTCCTTCCTGCCAATCCCACTGTCTGTCATTTCTTCCATTTATGAAAAACCAAGCAGTCCCCGGCCTGTCTCTCCAAGGGACCAAAGGAAGGGGAAAGGGCCTCTTTGGACAAAACTCCTTCCCTTTCGAGGTAGCACTCGGGGCTGGGACACCCTGAATTCCCTGAGGGTGGCTGCGGCCCTTGAGTTCTCTCTAGGACACTCGGCCAGGCCGAGCTCCCTCCTTAGTGGGCCTCTGGGGACAGCCGGGGCCTGGTAAGAAGCCCTGATGTGGAGGGGAGCAGGGGGAAGGGGAAGGGGGGGGGCCCTCGAGCGCACCCAAGGACCAAGGGAGCCCCGGGAGATGTGGCGGGCAGTGGGCTACTGTTATTGTTGTTATTGTGGTGGCTGCTAAGCACATCTGCTGCCCAGAAGGGAGAAGGCATTGGAAGAAGCTCGTAGCAAGCTCTTCTGAGGCACCCAAAGAGCTGCGTGCTCGCCCTCAGGAAGTTTCTGCTTTACTGGAGGGGCTGACCCTCCCCCCCCCCCAATTAAACAGGGTTTGGCTGCAGAAGGGGCCAGAGGGAGCTTTCCACAGAAGTTCACAAGGGAACCTCAGAGGCAGGAGTAACAACCAATTCCCAGCGGCCTGGGGTTCAAAAGCCCCCAAAGCCCCGGGAGCTCAGGCCTCCGGGCAGGCCTTTGTTCCTCCCTTTCTCCCAGAGGGTCAAGGCCCCAAATGGGAACGAAAGCTGGGCTTAAGGACAGCCAAGAAGGGCAAGAAAAAAGGAGGTCCTGGCAGGCTCCCCGCGCCAGCCAGCCCCCAGAAACAAGGCCACAGTGACCACAAGGCCCACCAGACTCCGGGCGCCCAAGGGGTGGGTGGGGGCGGGTATCTTCGGGCTGAAATGCCCTGGGCAGGCCCATCTGCTTGCTCTCAGATCAGGGGAGGGGGCTGGGCGGCCCTTGGGCAGCTGGAACTGTATGTGGCAAAGACGGAAGTGAAGTCAATGGGTGCTGACACACACAGGGTGCAGGGGGAGCAGCTGGGGCTGGGGGGGTCAGGGTGGGCCCCCTGGAGGAGGAGGAGTTTCCCTCCCCCAAGCTAAGCCCTAGAATAGATCAGGCTGGTCCCCCTCCTCCAGGGGTAGGGCCTGAGGCCTTATCTCTGCCCTCAAGGAGCTCCCAGTCCAGGTAAGGAGGAAGGGAGAGATCAGCCAGGTAGGGCAGGTCAGGCAGGTCCAGCTGGCTGACTGGATTCTTCCCCTGGGACCCAGGGAGTCACTCAGGTGGCCGCCGGTGACTATCCTGGGCAGGGAAGGGAGGAGGAAAGACATCCCAAGCTGGGAGAGACCAGAGGGGGCAGGGCATGGGGGGGGCAGGGCAGTGGCCCTTCCAGTCATGGCCACAGGAGGCCCCGAGCCCCACCCTGCAGACCAGAGATAAGTGTGGAGGACACAAGGGGATCCCCAAGAGCCGGGCCTCGGCGGGGCTTCCCCTCCCACCCCTCGTCCTCCAGGAGATGCACCCACAGCCTGAGGGGAACCCCCAACACTGTCCACAAGAGGCGATGGCTGCCAAGGCTGAAAGCGTCCGAGCACGCAGGGCACCCTCTCGGGCCTCGGCTCCTCCTGCCCAGCTTCATGGCCTTTAGGCCCCACCGGCCGGGGCCCTGGACCTCTGCCCTCACGGAAGCCAGTCTGGGCCAGACCTTGGCCTTCCGCCCTTCTCCACCCCCAACGTGTGCTTGTGCTTGCCTCTCCTGCGCTCACGGTGCCCAAAGCAGGCCCCTCTGTCTGTTTGGCTGGCTTCTCCCAGCTCAGGGATCCCCGGCTGCCCCCCACGTCCTACCAGGAGCCCGGGGGCCCCCGAGGTACTCAGATGAGGCTCCCACTGCGCTTGGCCCTGACCGAGCCCATCCTCAGGCTCCAGGCCCGCCTCTGGCCTCGGCGGGTGCATCTGCAGACACTGTGGAGAGCTCCAAAAGCTGGGCAGCAGCAGATTACGAGGCTGCCCCCCCACCCTGGCCAGGGCTCCCAAATCCACCTCTTGGAGGGTCCCTAGTCCTAAGCTAGCCCAGGAGGCTTCTTTCCCAGAACATTCCTTAAGCCCCAAACCAGAGCTCACTCCCAGGCCCAGGCGGACCCAGGCCACTTTTCCCCACCAGGGCCCACCTTGGCAGGGTCTTTCCCCTTAAACCACCCCCCACCGAGGAGCCATGCTCCCACAGCTTTGGTCCTCATCACTTCAGATCCTTTTCTAGGCTCCACTCCAATCGCCTCCTCCAGGAAGCCTCCCTAGTTCCCACTTTTGTCTGAGTCACTTAAATAAACAAAGAGTTTCTCTCTCTTCCCATGTTCCCCAAACCCTCTGTTCAGCTCTCTTCTTCACCCTCATTCCAGCCTGCTTTCTTAGCCACATCTTGGGGTTAGCGTGGAAAGGAGCCCCAGGAGGCCAGGGAGTTCAACAGTTACTCCACCTGCACAAGTGGCTTCCTCCTCCTCCTCCCTTAGAGAATCTAACCTTGGGAGGTGCCCAAGGGCTTCCCAATTAGTGAGATGACTTGGTGACCAATGCTTCCTGAATTAGGGAGCCAAGTCCCTCCCTTTTTTAAACCCTTCCCTTCGGTCTTAGTATCAGTTCTAAAATAGAAGAGCATGAAGGACTAGACAGATGGTGAAATGACTTGCCCAGGGTCATACAGCTAGGAAGTACCTAACTCTAGATCTGAACCCAGATCCTCCTGGACTCCAGATCTGGCTCTCTCTCCACTGAGCCCCTGGCAGCCCCAGCCAAATTATTCCTAACATGGCCTGAAAACTTCCACCCTGTTCCAGGTGAAAAGCATTCCCACATCCATGAAAGACGGTGTGATGACAGCTGGGGGCCCTATTGAGAACGTGTTGCACCCAATAGGACCCGCTTACCCATTAGGAGCATGACTGAACCCACCAAAGCAGTGCAAGGAGAGTTAAGACATCACCACCAGGGCAAAAACTTGATCTGTCAGTTACCAGGGAGTGAAGGAGCATCTCCATGGAGACAATTCTCCAAGTGCCTTCACTGCCCCTCAAGGACATCTTCCACTGCTTTGGGGCATCTCCAAATGGATGTTCAGGAAGCACTTTCCAGGCCTCCTATCTGACCCATCCAAGGCATTCACTCCAACTCCAACCAGGTGGATCTGCCCACACCCTGGCCTGTCTATTTCACCCCTGCCACATCTCTTGTGAGTTTCACCGCCCCCCCCCCACATCTCTTGTGAGTTTCACCCCTGCCACATCTCTTGTGAGTTTCACCCCCACACACACATCTCTTATGAGTTTCACCCCTGCCACATCTCTTGTGAGTTTCACCCCCACACACATCTCTTGTGAGTTTCACCCCCACACACACATCTCTTGTGAGTTTCACCCCTGCCACATCTCTTGTGAGTTTCACCTCTGCCACTTCTTTGAAATACACGCCCCTCCTACCCTCAGATCCAGGCTCTCCTCTCTCATCCCTGGGTCTCACCTGGAAGACCGCAATGGGGTGGGGAGAGTCAGCCTCAGGTCTCCCCCTCCTCCCCAGGCCACTCAGTCATCCCCTAGGGACTACAGTCAAGGCCAGAGGCTCCCTATTGCCTCCAGGCACACTCCTCAGCCCTGGGCTTGGCATTCAAAGCTCTTCCGCAGCCTGCCTTCCTGGACAGCCCCAGGCCTCCTCCTGAACCCCACTAAGCCCTTAATCGGCCAGCACTCAGCCCGCCGCCTGGCACACAGTAGGCTCAATGCTCGCTTGGTGACTGCTACTCATTGTTGACACCAATCCGCCCGGGCGCGCGGTCACCCCCCTCCCCCGCCCGCTGCCCCCCAACCTGGGCCCCGCGGAGGGGGCGCCTCCTCCCTCCTTTCGCCCATCTCCCGTGGGGTGGCGATGCCGGCGAGAAGCCCTGGGGAGAGGGGAAACGGAAACTGGCCGCGCCACCCAGGCCGGCCCCGGGGCCTCAGTATCCTCCCGCGTCCAACGCCCCCCGAGCCCCGTCCCCACGCCGCCGCGCTCCCGCGTGGGCCCTCCGCCCTCTGAACTCACCTTGGCGGCCGCCATGCTCCACCGGGTAGCTGTACAAGAGGGTGCCGGGCGCGTTCTCGAAGTAAAGACCGTGTGCACGCGCACTGCCTGCCCGGGGCAGCGGTGCCAGGGTCACGTGGCCTTCAGGGGCGGGGCCCGTCGCCAAGAGCGGCGCTGATTGGCCACTGCGGCCAGCGCGTGACCCGGCTCGGGGGAGGTGCTAGGCACGTGACGTGAAGGGGCGGGGTATTTCGGGCACGTGCTGCCTGGGGGCGGGACCAAAGCCCCAGGACAAGCCGGTGAGGGGGAGGGGCCGCAGGTGATCTGGGGGGCGGGGCGGGAGGCGGAGGGCTCGGTAGGGGCCTGAGGTCCCTCCCCTTTCCTCAGTTTCCCTTCTGTGCCCAGGACCATCTCGGCCTTCTACCCCTCCTCAGTGTGGGTGCTGGGACCCGCGACCCCGGGGGAGGGTCTGTGTCATCTCGGGAGGGCGCCCCCTCCCCTGCTCGGGACGTAAGGAGCCCCGCCTCCCGGCTCCTGGGGGTGGGTCCCCTGCCTGGTAACCCAGGCGCGCCCGGGCGTCGGGAGGGTGCTAGAACCCCGCCTCCCGCCTCCCGCCCCACCCCCCATCCCCCCAGCCCGCAGCAGCGAGCCGGCTCCAGCACCCCGGCCAGGGGCTCCGCGGCCTGGCGCTGTGC
>NC_058134.1:946212-1005878 GCF_016433145.1 Gracilinanus agilis
CCCCCCAGCCCGCAGCAGCGAGCCGGCTCCAGCACCCCGGCCAGGGGCTCCGCGGCCTGGCGCTGTGCACAGCCCTTGGGCCGCTGTCCTCCTCCTCCCTCCATGGGCCGGGCCTCAGTGACCCTCGGAGCAGAGGGTTTCCGGGGGGCCTCCCAGCTTTGCACCTCTCACACCCCGCTCCAGCCGGGCCGGCGGGGCCGCCCATTCCCCAGCCGAGAGCCCAGCGGGGCAGGAGGCCAAGGAGGCCCCCAAGCCCAAGGCCAGCTCCTGGGCGCCCAAGCAAAGCCGCTGCCCGCAACCGCCCCAGGAGGTGGGAGCCCTGAGCGGCCCCATTTCTCAGGTGAAGACGCCGCGCCTGGTCAGGGGCCGCAGGACGGACTGTGTGCTGCCCAGCGGAGGCTGCCGGCCCTCAGCCAGAGCACCTGGATATGGGGGGGGCCGGGCCGGGCTGGCTGCTGGCCGGCAGCTCTGTGGGTCCCCTCCAGCCCCCACAGCCAGAGCCAGCCGAGCTCTCTCTTCATTAGGAGTGGCTGGGGGGGGCCCTGACTGGACCGGAGGGGGTGCAGCCTGGCCCCCCCCCAGGCCCCTCCAGGCCTTCTTCAGGCACATCAGCTCCGCTGTTGGCCTGCATTCTGTGCCAGGCGGGCACCTGGGCTGCCCTCTCTGGACCCTCCTCCTCGCTGCCCTGCCCAGCTTGTGGGCATCCCCCCACCCTGCTCTCCGCCAGCAGGGTGCTGTCCACCGTGGCCAGGAGGCTTACGCCCAAGCCAAGCAGATGCCCAAGTCGTGCTCCTTGCCCACTGCCAGCCTGGCCCGTTGACTGATGGAATGGAGTCAAACCGCCTGGCCTGATGCTGACTGGGGGTCACATGCCCTCTCTGGGCCTCAGTTCCCTCATCGGGAAAATGGGGCGCCCTCTAGGGCAGTTGGGAGGCTCCAGCCTTGGGGGCCCCGGGGGATGTCGGCTCCCTTCACTGTGTCTGAGCAGGGCCCCATGGCTGCTCCCGCCTTTCTTTGTAGCTCCCCCAGAGCCTGGCACAGGCTTTGCACAGCCAGCGGGCTGCCAGTGGCCCTCCTTGGCCCCATCCCCAGGGCCTCCTTTACTCATCCAAGCCAAGAAGGAGGAGGGAGAGGACGGCTCCCCCCTCGGACTGGCCGGGCTCTAGTCCCAGGGACCGGCCAGAAGCGGGCAGAGCATGGCAGGCGCCTCCCGACTAGGATACCCCATAGTGGGCCTCTTCCAGCTGGCAGCAACCCTCTGGGGAGGTGGGAACGGCAGAAGTCGTGCACGGCAAACAACACACCTGGGGAAGGAGCCATTGCAGGGGGAGACGGAAGGGAGGAGCCTGCAAGGCCCCCTGGGCCGCCCATTCCTCCTTCGCTGCACTGCCCATAGCATTTGCACTGCCCGGCTATTCTTACAGCTTCTCTGGTGCCCGGGATGAGCTCCTGTATGGCCTGGGCTGGGCCTGAGGGGCCTCCTACCTGTGGAAATCCCAGAAGGATTGAAGGAGCTGGGCCGGGGGCGGGGGGGGGGGGCAGGGGCAGGGGCAGCGCCCAAAGGCCAGACCAGCACTGCCAGGAGCCATGCTTGCTCCAGTGGNGGGGGGGGGGGGGGGGGGGCAGGGGCAGGGGCAGCGCCCAAAGGCCAGACCAGCACTGCCAGGAGCCATGCTTGCTCCAGTGGCGCCCCGCACTGCTCTGGCCTCCTCTCCCTCACTGTGCAGAGGCAGAGGGAGGAGCCGCCCAGCAGCTGCCCGCAGGAGCTTCTGTTCTCCCTGGGGGATGGGGGTGGGGCAGAATGGACACAGAAGGGCCACAACCTGAGCAGCCCAAATGGGTGCCAATTAGCCGAACAGCTGAACCTGGACAGAAGCAGGGACTCTGACGGGGCCCTAGAAATGGCCCGGGATCGAGTCCGAGGAACCTGGGCGGACCCACATGAAGGGATTTCTCGTGAATCGAGCAGAAACAGGAGACCGATGGCCATGCTGACCACGGTGTGGGGCAGGGAAACAGCCACGAAGGACCCCAGAACTCTGAGCAGTGCCGTGGCCAATCAAGAGAGGGAGAGACACGGACCAGAGACGGGGTGGCTGAGAAGCACCCCAGGAAGGAAGCATTTTCAGCCAGAGCCAGCACGTGGGCTACTATGAAAGAGGGAGGGAGGGCCGCCCTGTGGGTGGTGAGCAGGCCGTGACAGAAGAGAAGGGCCCTGAGGAAGCTGCGCCAGCCCAGGCGGTCCAGAAGTGGCCCCCCGTGTGGAGTCCTCGAAAGCCTGCCCCATGCGTTCCCACTTGAGCTTGAGCAGCGTTTGCTTGTGTGCTGCTCACTTTGTAATACAAACACAAGGTTACGGATTATTGAGAAGAGCAGAGTCTCCACGCAGGGGCTGGGACCATCTTAAAGGCCTCGTGTTCTCGTCTTGTCCAGTTAGGCGCCTGCTGCCTGCCCTCTAGGCAGTGCCTCGGTCTTCCTGGGCTCCATCCCTTTTCCATCGTTCTCTCTTCAGTCGCCAGCAGCGAGGGAGCATCTCCTGGGACGGCCACTGAGCCAAGGAGTCGCTGCTGCTGCACTGGAGCTGCCCTCTTTGGAGGCATCTTCTTGTGCCTCAGGCTGGTGATGGCAAGCCTTTTAGAGGCCTTGGAGACCGAGTGCCCAAGCTGCAACCCTCATGCCACATATGAGCCGCCCCTTACCTCAGAAGGGAGGGAGGGAGCCCTCCCCTGGCTGCTGGGCAGAGGGGAGGGTGACGGGAGAAATGTCCTCAGGTGCGCGAGAGGGGCCTGGAGCAGCCTTCTCCGGCAGGCATGCCGTTGGTTTGCCAACACGGCCTCAGGCCCTTCGCCTGTCTGCTTGGGGGAAGTTGGTGCTGAAGGAGCAGGTGGGTTAAAGATCAGGAAGGCTCGCGATTGTCTGCTGACACAGCTATGTGGAATGGCTCGATCCCAGGGCCTAAGGGCCCTCAGAGGCATCTGGCTTAGCTCGTGGCTGGCCACTGATCCCTTCCCCCAAATTCCCAACAGTATTTCCCCAACTCCAGGCCCGGAGCCACCCATTCCCTTTGGGGCCAGCGTGCAGGGTTAGAAGGTGGTTGTGGTGAGAGCCAGGATTATTGTTATTGTTGTTGTTCTCCTTTTCTGCCCAAGACAACTGGGAGAGAGAAAACCGAGCTGGAGGAAGCAGCCACTGTGGCTCCCTCACACCACTGCGTGCACTAACCAAGGGCGGGGAATGGGCCAAATGGGGACCAGGAAAGTCAAGGAGAAGCTGCAGCGGACAGCCAGAGGCCCAGGCCCTGCGAAGGAGCTGCTCGGGCAATCGACGCTTCTAAGGACCGACTATGTCCTGAGCTCTAGGAAGGCCCGGAGCCGCGTACCAGTGCAAGGAGCAGTCGCGGGTCCGGCATGGAGAGGGCGCGGGAAGCAGGCCGGCCAGGATCTGAGACTCGGCCCCAGAGGCAGGGCACATGGTGCAGTCTAGCTAGCCACGAGGCTCCAAGCAGGCAGGGAGGCAGCGGGCAGGCTTCGCCTTGGATCCCACCCTGGAAGACATGAAGTAAAGCTTGGGCACCCTGCCCTGAGCTACCCCCAAAGAACGTGGCACCGGAGGATCCCTCCCAGGAAACTCGCACCAGGACCGCGCGAGGCCCCAGCATCCCCCAAAGCGCACAGAGCCTCACCCTGACCAACGGTCTCAATTCGGGAAAGTGGGGAGACCAATCCTTCTGCCAGAAGGCTTTTGGAGATGCCCAAGACGCAAACCCCGGAGGGGAGAAGAAGGCCAAGAAAACGCAGCTTCCACACCCAGAAGGTCAGCCAGAAGCAAGAGCCGGTGAAGAGGGGAAACGATCCAAGGGAAGCTGGAGCTCTACGAGGCCGAAACGGAGAGGCATGGAGAGCTTTGGGGCCAATGAGCGAGGAGCTTGGACGAGAGGCCGCGGCCTGGGCCGACGATGAGAAGACCCAGAAAAAAGGAGGGACTTCCTGAGGCCTTGACTGAAAAACCTGGAAGAAAGCCCGAGGCATCTCATTCCAGGAACTACCTGGAAGACGGATCCTAAAGAAAGCGTTTCACTGTCATGGACTCCCGGGAAACCAGGACCCAGAAGATGCCCAGGCCTGAAAGAAGACAGCCCGAAGCTCTCAGGACCAGAAGGCCCTGCCAGAAGCCCCCTGAAAGAAACTCCCAAAGGGAGAAGAAAAGCCAAAGAGGCAGGGCCGGGGGAGGGCAGTTTGTCTATTGGAGTAGTTGTGACCCTAAACCTAATTCCAAGCGGGGCGTGCATCGGCCACTCTGGGGCTCAGTCCTCACGCCGGTCGTCCCGGGCGCTTCCCGTTGCCCAGCTTTTTGGACCTGAGCCGATTTGCCCCTTGATCTCCCCATATTGGTGCCAGACCTGTTAGGCCACATGCCTGCCTTTAGCCACAGTCAAGAGACCAGCAGCCTCAGCCTCCCCCAGGAGCGGGCCTCACTGTCTCCTGGAGCAACAACCCCTTAAAAAGAGCAGGGAGTGAGGGAGGCAGGATCTCAGAGAGGCAGAGGGTGAGCAAAGCAGAGAAACTGAGTCTGAAAAGAGCCCAGGGGAGGAGAAACTTTGAAACGTGAAGTAGTTCAAAAAACCTAAAAAGGAGACTACAAGAGGGCCATCAGAAGGAGCCGGAACTTTGTTGAGGTCTCTACTATGGGGTGGGGGAGGGGGGGGACGAAACACGTGACTCCTCAGAAGCCTCCTCTTTGGAGAGGGAGCTGGGGAGGAGTTTCCTCCTCCTTGGATGATTTTCAAGAAAGAAGGGGGATGGGAGGCAGTCTGGGGGGACTTAGTCTTACATATAAATGGTGTGTGCGAGTAGAAAACCCGAGTGAGGCGGGAGGGAGGAATTAGGGAGAGAGTAGACTCCAGGAGGGATGAGCCAAAAGCTTAAGACTCTAATGTCTGCCAGTGAGTTATGAAGAGTATTAAAAGGGAGAGAAAGAAAACCCAAGGCCCAAGGTCTCTCTTCTTTGTAAAGGGGTGGGGGGGAGGCAAAGAGAAAAACATCTGAGAGACAAATTGGATGAACTGTGGATTGGGAAGCTGAATCCCAATAGGTTATTTACCAGAAACACTGGAGATCCTTCAGCAGAAATGTTTAAAAAGCAGGACACCCATCATGCTCTTAAGAGGAGGCAGCCGGAAAGAGAGCCTGAAAAAAGCACCAAACCCAGGGGAAATGCATTATGCCTAAAGGAATGAATTCACATACAGACTTAATGTCTAAAGGAAAAGGTAAATGAGCTAGAGAGAAAGAGATGACCAAATTCCTGGAGCTGCTGGGAACCCCAATGTAACACTGACGGACCTAGACAAATCTAGCAGCAGACAGACCAGGAAAAAGGTGAAGGACTTGACTAGAAATTCAGAAGACAGCCTCTGCCGACCAGAATGCAATAAAGAAGCAGGTGCCTTCAGGACCTTTGAAGGAAGGGTTGACTGAAAAACCGCAGAACTATTAGATAGTCAGAAAAGCCACTCTAACTCAGGACAGGGGTTGCAGGAATGAGGTAGGCCTCTACCCAGAGCTGCACACCAATGCCTACACAGAGTCCCAGGATTGGACTCTGCGTGCTCTGGGCCCTGGCCCCTGGGAGGGCCACCGCACTAGAAGGAACACAAGAATTTGGGGAACCTCTATGCCATTTGGGGAGATCCAGGGGCTGGGAAAGATGATTGGCATGACCATACCGACAGGATACAATCAAGCTTGGGAAAGGAATCATAGTCAAAGGCTGGGGTGTCAGGGAAGGGGCTACCTACAATGAATGCTAAGAGGATGGTCCCTGCCCATGTGGGTCCTCCGGGAAAGGGTCTGGATACCAGGGAGAAGACTACCTAAGACAAAAGGATACTTAGCATTTACCCCAGGGTCCATTAGTCAGTCTGAATCTGCCAGCCCAAGATTCCCTTCAGGGTGGATTCTCAGGGGAACAAAGACAAGCTTTGGGGTCTTCAACTTAGAAGCTAGTCCTAAAACTTGGGGTTCATCAGATCCCACCAGGCCACAAGCTTGGGGTCTCTAGATTCCACGTCGACAAAAGGACTAGACTAACTTCATCCTAAACGACTGGTAGGTCAAAAAACAAATCAAGAAAAAAGAGATCATTTCATCCCCCCAAAACGACAACCAAGAGATATGATGGCAAAACTTTTAGAATGTAATCAAGACAGCCCTTGGGGTGGAAAATGTCCATCTCTAAATACTGGAAGACCAGATCAGAGAACTGAGCATTCAGCTTAAGAAAAAAAACCAACCTAAGAAAAGGAACCACCCAAACCTCCCAACTAAATACAAAAATAGGAATTCTGAAGATCAAAGAAACTAACAATTAATAGCAAAAATATTTAATTGATAAAACCTGGAAAAAACCATTAGCTAATCTGATTTTCAAAAGAGATCGAAGAAAGAAATTGTTAACTTAGAAAAAACACAGAACTATGAAATAGTCCTAAAGCCACTCTTTAATCAAGGGAAAGGGGGAGCCGGGCTGAGGAGGCCTCTTATGCAGAGCTGCGCCGTGTGCAGAGTCCAGGATTGAACACGGCCTCGCTCTGCTCCCTGACCCCCTGGGAGTGCCACCGCCACGCTGGATGACGACTCCTAGGAACAAAGGAAATGGGGGAACTTGTATGCCATTTGGGAAGCTCCAGGGGCTGGGAGAAATGATGGACATTATACTGGTAAGGATGGGATTTACTATCAAGCTTGGGAAAGGAATCCTAGCCAGAGGCTGGGGTGTCAGGGAAGGGGCTGCTTACTCAATGGATACTAAAGGATGGTCCCAGCCCAGGTGTGTCTTCCTGGGACAGGGTCTCTGATACCATGGGGAAGACCACCTAAGAGGGAAGGGTAGTTAGCATTTACCTGGGGTCCATTATTCAGTCTGCCACTGCTAGCCTGAGATTCCCTTCAGGGTGGATCCTCAGGGGAACAGGGAAGGACCAGCTTTGGGGGTCTCTACAATAGCCTACAAGCTATTTCCAAAACTTGGGGTTCATCAGATCTCACTAAGCTACAAGTTTGGGGTCTCTAGATTCCACGTGGACAAAATATTGGTGGCTTAAAAATGGAGTTTCTTCGGCCTGAACTTGGCTATTCTACTGCTGGCCGTGGCGCCGTGGCCACTTCCAACATCCCCTCAGCTCTTGACATCTTCCAATCAGGTTCCAAAATTGTGGAACCAATCGAGTGGTCCAACATTGTCCAACATCAAAGCAGGCTTTACCCGGAATGGCCCAGAGCCCGACTTCCTCCGATTCCTCCTATGCCATTGCCAAAGATTACGGGTGCTACCCTTGATGAGGTTGCCAATGGGGTTCCAGTCCATATCCTCATCTAAAATCGATCCCTTTGCCAAATCTCAGACATCCTGGGCTGTAAGAGCCCAGGGGAGTAAGAAAGCCCAGGAGAGGAATGTGTATCCACGCAGAGAAGTAGAGAATTGGGTCTGGAATTTCTAGTCATCCTGATAGAAATAGGAGCTAACATTAGTAGAGAGAGGGCAGGCCCAGCCCAGCGATAATTGGTCTGGACTATTTACGACTGACCTTCTTGAGTTCATTAGAGACGCAGAACTCTAGCCGCAGGGTTCCCAACCTTTTCAGCCGGCTGGCTCGCCTATTTTGTCATGCCCAAGTCCATTAGAGATCCATCTGCTTGGAGCACCCGCTTAGCCACAACTACATGAAATGCTTACGACCCAGGGGAGCCTCCTTCCTGTTCCCCTGTAGGTTCCGGGGTGTCCAGATTGGCCGGCTGGGGGAAAATGTGGCCTTCATTTCCCTTTCGAGGGAGAGCTTCTCTCTAGGTCTGGCCTGCTGGTGGCTGGGGCCCAGCTTAGGCTGCTGAGTTCCTTTGCTGCTGTACACTTTGGCCAGGGCACCCCAGGGCAGATGCCACCCAGCAGCCTGAGCCTGAGCTCCCCAAAGGTCTCGGCCGGGCCGTAAAAGGAGATGACTCTTTCTTGTGCCACTCGCCACGTTGCAAAGGTGTGCTGGACCGCCCTGAGTACCCCAGGGCCCCTGTGCCACGCAGTGGGGCAGGAGAGCCGATCCTCAAAGCCAGTGTAGGAAGAACCCTCACCAACCAAAGGGCGTCTCGTCCCTGACAGCAGCCCGTGGCGGGCATGAATTAGTTATGAAAAGGCTTCGCAATGGCAAGAACCAGAATGAAGCTTCATGTAGAACAGATTTGTTTAGTCTGGAAATTCATTCCAGTTGATTAATTATTAGGACCTGCTGCTGGTGGGGTAACAAGGCAGCTCTGATGAGGGAATTAGAGGCGTGCATGCCTGGAATATTCATCAGCCGGCACACATTGTTCTTCCCAGGGTTCTCTGCTCCCCTCCAGAACCCAAAAGGCAGCCGCTCTGGCCTGGGCCAGTCACGTCGCCTTCGACCCCGGGTTCAGGGCGCCATGTTGGGAGAAGGGAGATGTGGGATTGGACTAGCCAGATCTCCCATAACTCTTGTTTTGGGCTTGGAGCCTCGGCTGCTCGAGAGGAGGGAGCTGACCCAGCCGTCAGGGCCCCCTGGGAGCATGCACTGCTTGGGGGCCCTGGGCGAAGCCCTTTAGCAGCAGGAGGACTGCGGATGCCGGCTCTGCATCGGAAGCCGGGTATTGCAAGAGGGGCAGCTCCCTGAGCTGAAGAAATCACACGCCCCGTCATAGCTAGCACCACCCAAAGGGCAGGCCTTCACCTTACTCCTCTGTAGACACACCTTGGGCTACCTCCCCTACACCCAAAGCAAATGGAGGGGGTGGGGCAGGGTGAGAAAAGGTCCAAATACATGGCCTAGAAGCAACTGAGGGCACCTCTGGGGGTCCATATCTTTGGATCTGGAGTCAGGAAAGGCCCGGGTTCAAAGCCAACCTCAGACACTGACAAGCTGGGTGACCCTGGGCAAGTCACTTAACTGCTATCTGCCTCAGTTTCCCAAACTATAAAATGGGGATCATAACAGCCCCAATCTCCTAGCAGTTGCGTATCGCAGGCCCTTCGTGCTTGGTCTATGGCGATAGCTGCTGGGGTCTGCCTGCCTTCAGTCTCCCTGCACTCCAGTCACCTACGGGATTCTCCTCGCGTGTGCAGGTATAATCATGTCGCCTTTCCCCACCCCCACTCAATAAATTCCAGGGCTGCCTTTCATCTCCTGGCCCCCTCCTCCCTTTCTAGTCCGGTGAGGTGGGCCTCCTGGGTGGCCATCAACAAGACCTTCCATCTCTAGGCTTTGGGCATTACCTCCGGCCATCCCCCGGGGCCTGGAAGACTCTCCCCTCTCCGCTCTGAGCCCTTCTGCCCACCCTGGCTTTCCTCCCTCCTCCAGGCAGCCTTCACTCCATGCCTTCCCTCTGCTAATCCTCTCCTGTTTCTTTGCACACCTCTGTTTGCATGTCGTCTCCCCCAGACAACTGTAAGCTCCTTGAGGGCAGCACCGTCTTTGCCTCTTCTGGCACCCCTAGCACTTAGCCTGCGCCTGGCACACAGTAGGTGCTTAATTAACATTTCTCGCAAAAAGGGCAAATTTCGTCTTGATGTCAGGAACATTTCTCGACAATTAGAGCTACTGGAAATGGGCTTTCCTGGTCAACCTGCCCTGCCCCGCACTGCCTGCCACCTCCCTGAGGCTCTCCGCCAGGCCCCTTCCCTTTCCCTGGCTCATCCACTCCCCTGGGTTTCACTGTCGTCTCTCTGCATTGACTCCTGTGTAGGGGCCAGACTCTGTCCTTCCTCTCCCAAAGCCTGCCTGGTTCTGTCCGGCTTCCCCTGAGGCCTTGGGATGTCTCTTCTGCCACAGCCTGGAGCCCCCAGCAGTGATCCCCCACCAATCACGAGCCACCAATCACGAGCCACCAATCACGAGCCACCAATCACGAGCCACCAATCACGAGCCACCAAATAGATTTTAGGAAGGGATTATTTCCTCCAAGGTGTGTTTCCAGTCACCAGGGAACACCTCAGGGACACACTCCCCCTCCACCACCTTAGTTTCTGGGGAGAGCAGCCTCGGACCCAACCTAGTATCAAGCTCGTCCAGCAAGTCCTTGCTCTGGGTTCTTGTTGCTGCAGTCCCTGGGCTCGCTCCACCTAGGGGTGCCAATGAAACCTGAAGGCTGGGAAGCCCAGGGACTGGCCACCTCGGCCTTCCCAGACTCACAATCCCTTCGGAAGGAAAAAGGACAAATGCAGAGGCCGAGGCCCATCTCTCAGGGCCCCGAGGCCTCTCCCCGTTAGCACTGGCTCTCAGCAGCTGCTCTCAGAGGACATGAAGACCACTGAGCCAGAGCGGACTTGGGCTTCCTTAGAAACTCTGCCTGCTTCAGCAATGGGACCCATCCCAGAGGTCTCTCCTCAACATGCGGTCAGTAAAGCAGAACCAGGCGTAGAATGTCTACGCAGACTGGAGTCTCTCCAAGGCCTTCACTTCGAGCACGCGTCATGATTAGGACTCTCCCAGAAGCGGGTTTCTCAGCGCCTCCCCTAAGGTATGGAGTCTCCTCTCTGTCGAGTTCGGGCCAGATCCGCCCCCATTTCTTCATGAGTCGAGGCTGGTGGATTCCACCAGAGCCAGAATGTTAGTGGTCAGGGAGGCAGCTGGGGCTGACTACATACTCTAGTGCAGCAATGGGCAGACTATTCCCTGTGGGCCAGATCCAGGCTTAAGGCAGTGATGGGCAAACTACAGCCTGGATCTGGCCCACGGGGAATAGTCTGCCCATCACTGCTCTAGTGCATTGATGGCAAACCTTTTAGAGAGTGCGTGCCCAAACGGTAACCCCCACACCTCATGAGAGCCCACGCCTACTTTTTTTTTAATTGTAGTCACCAAATATTCAGCTTTATTTTGTTGCTGTTTATGACCTTCCATTGTGGCCACCACTTTCTATTTTGCTCACACACGAGCTGCCCACTGTAAAAGGGAATCCTTTGTTCTCTCTACTTAGTTAACACTTTTGTTGGCAATAACTTTGAATCAACACAAGCTTGAACTAGGTGGGAGAAGCTTGAAAACCACACACCTTACTTGATGCTGGGTGAGAACAAGCCAGAAACTTAAGAGTTCACACACTCAGAAAGGTGTTATTCCAAAGGTGAGAACTCAGACAATTTGGAAGCTGTGATTAGTCCTTGTGAAAAGGGGCGGGAACAGGAAATCACCATAAAAGTCATGAAGACAGGCTGGTGAAAAAATCTGGTGAAGGAGGCTAGTAGAATGGGAACTCCAAGAAGGAAGTTGGCTTCAAGAAGAAGGTCGGCTCAGAGAAGAAAGTCGGTCTCAGGAATCACCTTCAGCTCCAGTCGTTGTCTTGGATGAGTGGACAGCTGGTTTTCCCTTCCTGTCTTCTGGAGAGAGTTTAATTCTGACTGAAGTTAACAAGTCCTGGCTGAACCAAGCACTGGGACAATATTTAGTAAAAAAGGTTAATGTCTTTCCTATGCTTTTGTATTTCTCTACTTCATAAATAAAAAATGTATAATTTTCATATATTTAGCCAAACCATTCATTTTAACACTTACACCACCTAACCCCAGATGGGGAGGGAGGAAGTGCTCCCCTTGGGCTGCTGGGCAGAGAGGTGGGAGATAAGAGGAATTTCCTCATGAATGTGTGAAGAGGGGGAAGGGAGCAGCCCCCTCCAGCCGTGTGCCATAGGCTCACCAACATGCTCTAGTGCTATAGGGAAGGAAGGGAAGGTCAGCTCAGAGGGAGGAGCTGGACAAGTTCTGACCAGAACAGGCCCAGAGTCCTCTGGCAATAGCCCAGCAGTCACAGAACTCATCAGTCCAAGACCCTGGGAGAGTAGGCAGGCATGGATGAGGGAGGGACTACAGGCATCTACACCTGTTTCACTGTAACCTAGTATGGAATGAAAGGGACCCCCAACCCATATTGAAATATAATCATTATGTTTCTTTTTAAGACCCTGGGTGAAGACTCCCAGGTGTAGTGAAATCTTGGTCACGAGAAGACCTTTTTCCAGGTCTGTGTTTCAAAAGGAGATGGTTAGAGCACTTGGAAAAGGAACATTGGACAAGATCAATGTTGTAAAAACCAGGTGAGGACAGCTAGGTGGCTCAGTGGACTGAGCACTGGGCCAGGAAATGGGAGCTCCTGGGTTCAAATCTGACATCAGATACGTCCTGGTGGTGTGACCCTGGACAAGTCACTTCTTGCCCCAGTCTAGCCCTTACTACTCTTTTGCCTGATTCTAAGTTCTGATTCTAAGATATGGAAGGTGAGGGTTAAAAAAAAATAGGGGCTCATGAAATTTTGGAGAGAAGGCCATAAGCTGATCCACAGTGATAGTATCTAGTGAGGTGCTGGAGAGAAGAGTTAGTACCTAAACTTGGAAGATTGCAGAAAGGAAGTGAAAACAGACCTGAGGAGCCCTCTCTGGGGTACATGGGGGAGATTGGAATCTCCTTATCGAAGCCCCTCCACAATCGCTATCAACATGACTCCAGAGTGGGACACACAGAATTTCCATGGGCAACTGGGTGTTCTCCTGAGATTCAGAGCTGGAAGGCCCAGAGACTGGCCAGTGATGGTCCTCCTTTTCTGGAGGAGGCTCTGCAGGGGCCAGGGGGAGAGTCGCCTTCCCAAGCTCAAGCCCACAGTCAGCCCTGGAAGTGCCTGGCCAGTGCCTACAGTTTGTGCATGAAGCTCCCTCCACTTAGGGCATGCCATGAAGGGAGCAGCAGTCTAGCTCCTGCTCTTGGTTTATACATTGGCAATTTCCTCTTTTTCAGTTTCTCATTTTGGTTCCAGATTACTCGTCAATACAATTTTCAATTGTCATTTCTTCACATTGTTGAACCATGTTCTCTCCCTCCCTCCTCGCCAAGATGGCAGCTAATATAATCTAGGTCGTTATCCTACAATACGTGTTCCTACGTTCATCGTGTTGTGGAAGAAGACAGATCATTTACACGAGAAGATCAGGTGGAGAATGGCCTGGCTCAGTCTGCACTCAGACTCTCAGCTCCTTCTGAGGCAGCCTTTTTGGTCACGGCTCCCTTGGAATCATCTCGGATCCTTGCAGGGCTGATAATAGGTAAGTCCTTCAAAGCCGATCCTGGTACTTGATTTCTGTGACTGTGTACTGCGTTTTCCTGCTTCACTTCACTTTGCATCTGTTCATATAAGTCTTTCCAGGTTTTTTGTGGTCTTCCTTCCTTCCTTCCTGCACTCAAATAAACAAGTGCTGAATCATTGGCTTCCATTGGCATTCTTACACCCACAGTTCTTTCTCAGAACTCTCTCAGAATTGTCCTGAATCACTGCATTGCTTTTAGTAGCAAAGTCTATCACGTTTGACCATCCCACAACGTTTCAGTTACGGTGTACGATGTTCTTCTGGTTCTGCTCATTTCACTCCGCATCAGTTCATGGAGGTTCATATAGAAATCAAGCAGTTCATCATTCCTTAGAGCGCAATAGTATTCCATCACCATCAGATGCCACAATGTGTTCAGTCATTCCCCATTGAGGGACACCCCCTTGTTTTCCAAATTTTTTTTGCCACTACAAAGAGTGCAGCTAAATATTTTGTACAAACATTTTTTAAAAAATTTAAATTTATTTGTTTATTTATTTAGAATATTTTTCTCTGGTTACACGATTCATGATTTTTCTCTCTCATCTCCTGGAGCTGACAAGCATTTCACTGGGTTATGTATGTATCACTGTTCGAAATCTATTTACATATTATTCATATTTCCATAGAGTGATCTTCTAAAGCCAAAACCCCAATCATGTCCTCATCAAACCATGTGATCAATCCTATGTTTTTCTTCTGCATTTCTGCTCCCACAGTTCTTCCTCTGGATGTGGATAGCGTTCTTTCTCATAAGTCTCTCTAAATTGTCCTGGGTCATTGCATTGCTGCTAGTAGAAACAGTATATATTTAAAACCATCGACAAGCATCATCTGCAATGGGGATAAATGAGAAGCCTTCCCAGTAAGATCAGGAGCGAAGCAAGGATGTGCATTATCACGTCTACTATTTAACTTCATACTAGAAACACTAGCAGCAGCGATTAGAGAAGAAAAAGAAATTGAAGGTATCAAAATAGGCAAAGAGGAGACTAAGCTATCACTCTTGGCAGATGATATGATGGTCTACTTAAAGAATCCTAGAGAATCAACTAAGAAGCTGGTAGAAATAATCAACAACTTTAGCAGAGTTGCAGGATACAAAATAAATGCACATAAATCATCAGCATTTCTATATATTTCCAACACATCCCAGCAGCAAGAGGTAGAAAGAGAAACACCATTTAAAATCACCCTCGACAATATAAAATACTTAGGAATCTACCTACCAAAACAAACACAGCAATTATATGAACACAACTACAAAACACTTTCCAAACAATTAAAACTAGATCTAAACAATTGGATAAACATTGATTGCTCATGGGTAGGACGAGCTAACATAGTAAAAATGACCATCCAATCCAAATTAATTTACCTATTTAGCGCCAAACCTATCAAACTACCAAGAAACATTTTTACATAATTAGAAAAAATATAACAAAGTTCATCTGGAAGAACAAAAGATCAAGAATATCAAGAGAAATAATGAAAAAAAAATGTGAAGGAAGGGGGCCTAGCAGTACCAGATATTAAACTGTACTATAAAGCAGCGGCCATCAAAACAATATGGTACTGGCTAAGAGACAGAAGGGAGGATCAGTGGAATAGACTTGGGCTAAGTGACATCAGCAAGACAGTGTATGATAAACCCAAAGAGCCCAACTTTTGGGACAAAAATCCAGTATTTGACAAAAACTGCTGGGAAAATTGGAAAACAACATGGGAGAGATTAGGTTTAGGTCAACATCTCACACCCTATGCCAAGGTAAACTCAAAATGGGTGAATGACTTAAATATAAAGAGTGAAATCATAAGTAAATTAGGTGAACATAGAATAGTACACCTGTCAGATCTGTGGGAAAGGAAGGAATTTAAAGCCAAGCAAGAGATAGAGAACCTTACAAAATGTAAAATGAATGGCTTTGATCATATAAAATTAAAAAGTTTTTGTAGAAACAAAACCAATGCAACCAAAATTAGAAGGGAAGCAACAAACTGGGGGGGGGGGGATTTTATAATAAAACTCTCTGACAAAGGTTTTATTTCCCAAATATATGGAACTAAGGCAAATGTACAAAAAATCAAGTCATCCTCCAATCGACAAATGGTCAAGGAATATGAATAGGCAGTTTTCAGAAGAAGAAATCAAAACTATTAAAAATCACATGAAAACGTGTTCTAAATCCTTCTTGATTAGAAAAATGCAAATCAAAACAACTCTGAGGTACCACCTAGCAGTCTGGCCAAAATGACAGTAAAGAAAAATAATGAATGACGGAGGGGATGTGGCAAAATTAGGATGCTAATACATTGCTGGTGGAGTTGTGAATGGATCCAACCATTCTGGAAGACAATTTGGAATTATGCTCAAAGGGCTTTAAAAGACTGCCTGCCCTTTGATCCAGCCATACCACTGCTGGGTTTGTTTCCAAAAGAGATAATAGGGGAAAATACTTGTACAAAAATATTTATAGTTGCGCTCTTTGTGGTGGTAAAAAATTGGAAAATGAGGGGATACCCTTTGATTGGGGAATGGCTGAACAAATTGTGGTATCTGTTGGTGATGGAATACTATTGTGCTCAAAGGAATAATAAACTGGAGGAATTCCATGTGAACTGGAAAGACCTCCAGGAAGTGATGCAGAGCAAAAGGAGCAGAACTAGGAGAACGTTGTACACAGAGATGGATACACTGTGGCACAATCAGATGTAAAAAAGATTTTTTTATCTCTTTGGGGTATAAACCTAGCAGTGGTATGGCTGGATCAAGGGGCAGGCCAGATGGTGTGGATGGTTGCTGCTTAATAATACAATTTGATGGCTGGCACAGCTGAGCTACCTTCCTTCATAGTTTTTCATTATTGTGAGAATTTAGTTTTCCTAACTACAGGAATTTCTACAGGAGGGCCCTGGCTGAGAAAGGCCCCCATCAATTCCCCAGTATGTTAGAGGGTTTTGAATCTCAGGCACCACCCAGGCTGTTATTGCTTTGGGCAGTTTCTTTTTCCTTAGGAGTCCCAATGAATGTCATCCCCCCCCCCCCCACACACACACTTTTTTTTAAAACCCTTACATTCTGTCTTGGAGTCAATACTGTGTATTGGCTCCAAGGCAGAAGAGTGGTAAGGGTAGGCAATGGGGGTCAAGTGACTTTCCCAGGGTCACACAGCTGGGAAGTGTCTGAGGCCAGATTTGAACCTAGGACCTCCTGTCTCTTGGCTCTCAATCCACTGAGCTACCCAGCTGCCCCCAGCGTCTTCCCTTTTAACAGAAGCTGCTTAGTAGAAGGCTGAGATTCTTTTCCTGTTTATACCCCCGCATCACATGGGAATTGGGAGGGGGGCTAGCTTGATGGGCCACTATTAATTAGCTGTTTACCAACTAGAGATGTCTCAGGATGTTCAAGGGAAGAGCCTTGAACATAAGGAGCTTCTAAAACTCTCTTTATAGCTCTGCCTAAGGGGTCTCGGGGTCTTTGCTCTTTGGAGAGGGCCTCTGACCGGAACACTTTATTGGTTATAAGCCTAGCCGGAAGCAGGCTCTGGAAATCATTTGGGTCCTCTCAGTCTTCTTGGTCTTTGTTGTTCCAGAGGAATTTTATTACTCTTTTTCTAGCTCTACGAAGCAATCTCGGGGTAATTTGATTGGCGCGGCGCTGCATAGCCAAATTAATTTGGGTATTTCGTGAGCAGTTAATGCTTTTCTGGTTGTTTAGGCCTGAGTTTATTTGTGTGGAAAATGTTCCCTGGACTCCCAAAGGAGCCTCTTTCCATGGAATCGCCTCTAGGGGCAACCATGGCTTAAGTGAGATGTTCAGAAGCAGTCAGGCCAGTCCGCCATTTTCTCTTCACTTGGCCATATGCTATAGATGTCCTATCGGAGAGTCTGAGGAAAAGCTTTCAGACCATTCGTCCAGCCTGGCCAGCCTGGCCTCTGCATAAGGGCTCAGTAAAGGAAGTGACAGTGCTGGGTCCTGTCGGCCTCCTCCACTGCGGCCTCTTGGCCCGTGTACCGCTTCCTCGAGAGACGGCTAAGATGGCCCGAAGGCCTGGGGAAACCTTGAATCTTGTCACGGTTCACACTCAAAAGGCACAAGAGGGTCCACGTTCTCCCTGACTGACTCACCTTGCCGAAGGTTTGGCTGGGTGGGCAGCATTTGGTGAGAAGCAGGAGAATAAATGCTTCTTCCTACCCAACAACCCCACGTGCAGGGGGTGGACCTGGGAGTCCCTCCGACTTTCGGTTAACTGTGGGAGGACGAAGGCACGGCTGGAGCCTCCTCCAGCCCCTGGGGGGGGGGGGAGGGGATGCCCTCAGTTCCCCGAGGGAGGACTGGCCCCTACGCAGCCTCTGCCGAGCGTCTGTCTGTCTTGGTGATAGCCAAGCTTTGAGGAAGGAGACGAGGGCTCACGCCGTGTTTCTCTGCTGCCTGTGGCTGCTTCCTCTTACTCTGCTGGGAGGACCTCAGGGTCAGTGTGGCAGTTTGACTGTCTGTGATGGAGACAACTGACTTTCCTCATTTTTGCACAGTTTCCCCTTTTTCCCTACTTCCTCATCAACTTTCCCCTTTTTTTTGGCCTGGGTTGCCCTTGCCGGGGGTGGCTTGGCTCTGTTGGACCGGCTGGTGGGCCTCCCTCTCCCCCTCCTTCACTCCCAGGTCAGGGGAATGCCTGAGAGCCAACGTGTTCCTTGCAGTACAGTAGTGGGAAGGTGCTACCTTTGCCATGCGATGGGACAAAAGGGCCTTAATCGCTGCCAGTTCAGCCCCAGCAGACCCGGGTTGGCGACCGCCAGAGCGGCCCCTCTCCACCGCACTTCTCAAAAAAGAGCCTCAGAGGGGACATTGTTCAAAGCCACGTGATGCCCAGCATTCAACACAAGTGGGCGGACACGTTTCAAGTGTCTGCGAGGCACGAAGTCCCGGAGTGGCAAAGCCACCAACCAAACATTCCCTGCTATTGGGTAAGAGGCTGGCATCGCCCAAGGGGGTGGGGAGCAGGGATCCGCCATGTTCCCAAGCACCCACCCTTCCCAGGCGAGGCGGTACATGAACCAGAGGGCCAGGGCACACCTGAGGCCCGAGAAGAGGGATCCCGGACTATTCACGATTGGATAAAAGGAGTCCGTGTTCCAGGACAGGGAAAGGGAAACCCACATTGTGGCTACTGGCCAGATAAAGGGCATGGGTGGAGGAGTAGTCATGGACCTTGTGTGGGAACTGGGAGGTCAGCCAAGCCGACTTAGCAAGGCCAGCCCCAAGGGGGAGGCGGGAGGCAAAGGGTCAAGCCGCTGCCACCAACACCCAACTCCAGATGAAGCCGGCCCAGGCCCAGCTCTTGGGAATGAACTGACCCTCGGGTTTAAAAATCAGCTTCACAATATAAAGAGAGGGGGCGGGGTGGGGAGCAGGCAGGCAGCCAGGGAGCACAGTGGATAGAGCTCCAGGCCTGGCACCAGGAGGACCTGCTTCAAATCTGGCCTCAGATACTTCCTGGCTGTGGGACCCTGAGCAAGTCTCTTAACCCCAACTGGCTAGCCCTTGCTGCTCTTCTGTCTTAGATTTGATACTAAGATAGAAAGTTGGGGTTTTAAAAATCCCTAAAGGATGACTGTTAAAGCGCTGATCTCCATATGGCAGCTAATTTGGAAAGCTCAACAATAGCCCCTAGACTGGAAAAGGTCAGTTTATGCCCCTGCCCTAAGGAAGGGGCAAATGACCAAGCCACTGGGCTCATTTCACATGCACCCGAGGTACTGCTTCGGGTTCTGCAGGCTGGGCTTCACCAGCATGTGAACAGGGAGTTAGCAGGACAGCAGGCGAGTTTCTAAAGAGGCAGAAGAATGGGAGACCGAATTGCCAATATTTCACCGGATTATGGAGAAAGCGAGCGAGTTCCAGAACACCATCGACTTGTGCTCCACTGACCAAGCTAAAGCCTCCAGAGGGCTTGTGGATCACAACAAAACGAGGCAAGTCCTCAAAGAGGCCCCAGTGGAGGAGGCCGACAGGACCCAGCACTGTCACCTCCTTTACTGAGCCCTTATGCAGAGGCCAGGCTGGCCAGGCTGGACGAATGGTCTGAAAGCTTTTCCTCAGACTCTCCGATAGGACATCTATAGCGTATGGACAAGAGAAGAGGAAATGGCGGGCTGGCCTGACTGCTTTTGAACGTCTCACTTAAGCCATAGTTGCCCTTTGGGAGTCCAAGGAAGCAAGTTCAAATCCAGCTCTGTAGTTTCCCCTTTGGAGATCCTGGGCAAATACTTCACACAGCCTCTCCAGTTCCCTATTTGTAACTCTGAGGATGAAGCTCATTCTCTTACGGGAACGAGATGGGGCTGGAACAAAGGACCCTGTGGATAACTCTCCAAGAGAGAACTCATGAGCTCTGAGTGCAGCAGATTGAAGCACATTTCTCCCTTTTTACCACAAGATCTTTTTTTTTTTTTCCAGCATGGTTAATGGAGAAATGTTAGCATGGCTTCACATGTATGCTGGGTATTGTATTGCTTTCTCGATGGGTGGAGGGGCCTGGAAGAAGGGAGAGAATTTGAACCTCAAAAACTAAAAATGGAATTAAAAAAAGAATCATTCTCCTAGGCGTTCAGCAGCTTCCCTGGGTCCTAGACTTTTCTTAGCCTTTCAAAATAATCAGGCAAAAGGTTGTTTAGAAAGGAGAGAGAGAGAGAGAGAGAGAGAGAGAGAGAGAGAGAGAGAGAGAGAGATCAATCCTAGACACTTTATTATGAAATATAAGCAGGGAAAATTCCTCTAATATCCTTAAAAAAGAAGGAAAATATAAATTGAGAAAATTCATTGATTACATCCTGAAAGAGACCTTAATGTAAAACATTCCAGTACTATTATTGCAAAATTCAGAAACAGTCAATCAAAAAAAAANTCTCCAAGGCGTTCAGCAGCTTCCCTGGGTCCTAGACTTTTCTTAGCCTTTCAAAATAATCAGGCAAAAGGTTGTTTAGAAAGGAGAGAGAGAGAGAGAGAGAGAGAGAGAGAGAGAGAGAGAGAGAGAGAGAGAGAGAGACCTGCATTTGAGGGTCTTCCCGGATGTTGGGTTAACCCCAAACTCAAAGAGCTTGGCTTGGGGACTTTTCTCATTTCCCCTCATTTCTGTCAACCTGAGACTATGATGGTCTCAAACAATGGAGGCGATATCCTGAAGGTTACAAAGTACATCGCCTGCCTTTGAATTCCAGATTTCCAGTTCCAGATAATTCACCTAGATTTTTTATGTAGCTATAAACCAATCTGAAAACCTGGCCTGATAATCAGCTGATAACCTGAGAGGGGGATGTGCAGTTTTAAACAGTAAATGATTTAACCTATTCCAAACATTATCCCCAAATGCTTCCAACTCCCAAAACAAAGCCTTCCCAGTTACTGATTCACCCAATTCTCCTTCTCCAAACTGGTTTCAGCAAAAGGACTGTGACTCTGTCAGGCTGCTGCTCAGTTCTGGCTTGCCATCAAGAAGATCCTCGTTCAGGGGGCAGCTGGGTAGCTCAGTGGATGGAGAGCCAGGCCTAGAGACAGGAGGTCCTAGGTTCATATCTGGCCTCAGAAACTTCCCAGCTGTGTGACCCTGGGCAAGTCACTTGACCCCCATTGCCTGCCCTTACCACTCTTCTGCCTTGGAGCCAATACACAGTATTGACTCCAAGACGGAAGGTAAGGGTTTAAAAAAAAAAAAAAAGAAGAAGATCCTCATTCAGGGGGCAGCTGGGTAGCTCAGTGGATGGAGAGCCAGGCCTAGAGATGGGAGGTCCTAGGTTCATATCTGGCCTCAGACATTTCCCAGCTGTGTGACCCTGGGCAAGTCACTTAACCCCCATTGCCTAGCTCTTACCACTCTTCTGCCTTGGAACCAATACACAGTATTGATTCCAAGAGAGAAGGTAAGGGTTTAAAAAAAAAAAGATCCTCATTCAAATCCAATCTCAGACCCTTCCTGGCTGGGTGACCTTGGAAAAGTCACTTATAATTATCTGTCTCCATTTCTTTCTTTATAAAATGGAAATCATAAGCATCTACCCCTATCTCCCATAGTTATTGGGAAGATCAGATGAAATTTGTAAAAGACTATAAAAATTTTAGCTATTATCATTGTTCTTCTTATTACTTAGTGGCAGAGGTATGGCTAGAACCCAGCTCTTTCGGTCCCAGGCCAGCATTCTTGCCACTACACAAGCCACCACCCTATTGAGAAGCCGTTAAATTTAAGGGTTAAAGCATTCTGTTCTGACTGACCTGCTTTCAGAAGGCTGCCTTCCTGACTTTTGGCTATTTAGTACTCTAGGTGGGAAAAAACATTATTTTCTAAGAAAACCAGGACTTTAGCAGACTTGTCAGAGGACTAGTGACTATCCTGTAGGGCCTCAGAGGACTTCCTGTGGCTGTAGGGTGAATCAGTCTGAATCTCTCAGAGCCCAAACCATGATCAGATTTCAAGGAAACAGGGTGCCCCTGAAGTCCAATGATTCCCTAGTCATGGCAGGTTGAACAAACCAGAGTCAGTCAGTAAGCCAGTGAAATGATATGATGATTTACTTAGAAAACTCTCGAGTCAGCAAAAAATGAATTAAAACAACATATTCAGCAAAATTATACAATACAAAATAAAACTATATACATCATCAACATTCTTGTATATTGACAATAAAACCAAGGAAGAAGAAAAAGAATACTTTCATTCAAAATAGCTATAGAATATATAAAAGTTTGAGGAATCATCAATTGGGGAATGGCTCAATACATTGTGGTATATGTTGGTGATAGAATATTATTGTGCTGAAAGGAATAAAGAACTGGAGGAATTCCATGTGAACTGGAAAGACCTCCAGAAATTGATGCAGAGTGAAAGGAGCAGAGCCAGGAGAACATTGTACAAAGAGACGGATACATTGTAGCGTAATAGAATGTAACTGACTTCCCTACTAGTAGCAATGCAATGACCCAGGACAATCCAGAGGAACTTAGAAGAAAATACACTATCCACATCTAGAGAAAGAACTGTGGAAAAGGAAATGCATTGAAAAAATATGTGATCACATAGTACAATAGGGATATGATGGGGGTTTTGATGTTAAAGGATCCCTCTACTGCAGATATGAATAACATGGAAATAGGTTTGAACAATGATACAAGTATAACCCAGTGGAACTTCTTGTCAGCTTTGGGAGGTGGGGAGGATACAAGGGGGAGGGATCATGAATCTTGTAAGCATGGAAAAATATTCTAAATAAAAAAAGGAAAAAAAAGTTTGGGGAATCTACTTATCAAGACATACCTAGGAACTACTTGAATCCTACAAAACACTCTTTGCAGAAATAAAGGCAAACTTATAAAATTGAAGAAATATCTTTTGTTGATGGGTAGGCAAAGCCAATATATTAATAATGTCAATAATAGTAATAATTATTATTATAAAAATAATGAATAAATATAATACTTAAATTAAATTACTCTATCAAACTACTAAAGTATTACTTTATCAGGCTGGGGAAAAGTAATAGTGAAATTCATGTGGAGAAACAAAGGTTAAGAATCTCCAGGGATGGAATGATAAGGGAGGAGGTCTAGACAAACAAATCTGAAGCTTTACCACTAAGCATTATTTAAAAGGATTTGATAATGGCTAAGATATAGAGTGTTCAAGCTATGGACAGATGAGGTGACCATCACAGAAGAGCAAATGTGTTTGATAAAGACCAAGATCCCAGTTACTGGGAGGAGTCGTGATTTTGCAACAACTTCTGGACCCACCTGAACCCTGGCAGAACTTTGACTAATTCCATAAAATAGACTAACATCTGACACTATGGGCCAAGACGAACTCCCCAAAGGTGGATGGTATAGAAAGAAAAAGTAACAATTGGGAAATTAGAGAAGTGAGGAAGAAATCATCTTTCAAATGAATAGAGAGGCAAGAACTCATGAGCAGGGAGAAGCTTGGGAAGACCACAGGAGAGCAAATGGACATTACTATTTTTTAATCAATAAGAATTTATTAAGTTTACTATTTGTCAAGTTCTTTTAAAAAATAATATTTTATTTTTTCTCAATTACACGTAAAAACAATTTTTAACATTTTTAATTTAATTTTTATTTTCTAAAAATACTTTCTCATGGTTACATGATTCATGTTGTCTTCCTTCTCTCTTCCTTCCCCACTCCTGGAGCTGACAAGCAATTCCACTGGATTATACATGTGTTATCACTCAAAACCTATTTCCATATTATTCATTTTTGTAAGAGAGTAATCTTCTAAAGCCAAAACCCCAAATCATATGCCCACATAAACAAGTGATCAATCATATATTTTCTTCTGTCTACTCCCATAATTCTTTCTCTGGGTGTGAATAGCGTTCTTTCTCATAAGTCCCTCAGAACTGTCCTGGATCATTGCATTGCTGCTAGTAGCAAAGTCTATCACATTTGATCACCCCACAATGTTTCAGTTACTGTATACAATGTTCTCCTGGTTCTGCTCCTTTCACTCTGCATCAGTTCATGGAGTTCTTTCTAGTTCTTATGGAAATCAATCAATTCATTATTTCTTATAGCACAATAGTATTCCATCACCATCATATACTAGAATGTGTTCAGCCATTCCCCAATTGAGGGACCCCTCCCCCCCATTTTCCAATTTTTTGCCACCACAAAAAGTGTAGATAAAATATTTTTGTACAAATATATTTTTTTTATCTCTTTGGGGTACAAACCTAGTAGTGGTATTGCTTCCTTAAAGGGCAGGCATTCTTTTAAAGCCCTTTGGACATAATTCTAAGTTGCCTTCCAGAATGTTTGGCTCAATTTACAACTCTACCAGCAATGCATTAGTGTCCCAATTTTGTCACATCCCCTCCAACATTTATTACTTTCCTTTGCTGCCATATTGGCCAATCTGCTAGGTGTATAAATGGAATTAGCACATCCTCATTCATTGTTAGACTCTAGCCATCAGAAATAATGTCACCCCACCCAACTTAGAATTAAATGGGGAAGGGAAGATATATCTAGTTTCCCCTCTTACATAGGTGGGAGGTGGTACCTCAGCATTGTTTTGATTTGCATTTCTCTAATCAGGGGATATTTAGAACACATGTGATTATTGATAGCTTTGATTTCTTCATCTGAAAACTGCCTATTCATATCCCTTAACCACTTGTCGATTGGGGAATGGCTTGATTTTTTGTAAATTTGACTTAGTTTCTTATATATTTGAGAAATTAGACCATTTTCAGAGAATTTTGTTATAATTTTTTTTCTGAATTTGTTGCTTCCCTTCTAATTTTGGTTTCATTGATTTTGTTTGTACAAAACCTTTTTAATTTAATAAAATCAAAATGATTCATTTTACATTTTGTAATAGTCACTGTTTCTTGCTTGGTATTAAATTCTTCCCTTGCCCATAGATCAGGACATTTACTATTAATAAAGAAAAATTAACAAAAGTTTTGCACAAACAAAACTAATGCAGTTAAAATTAGTAGGGAAAGCACTAAATGGGGGAAACAATCTTTGTAGCCAATTTCATCCAACAAAGGTCTTAGATTCATCATTTCCAAGGGACTGATAAAATTGATAAAAGAAAGAGCCAATTCCCAATAAATGAATCATGAAAAGACACTTTCCAAAGGAAGAAACCGACGCTCTCAAGGGAGAAATGTTCCTGAACCAGGGATAAATAGAGAAATGCACAGGAAAACAACGCTCAGGTTTGATTTCACATTCTAGCTTGGAAAGTTGGCCAAAGAGGCAAACGAGGAATATTGAAGGGAGAGTGGCCCTTTAATGCATGATTGGTGGAGCTGTAAGAAGGGCAATTTGGAACTATCCCTGCCTGCCCCCTACCCCAGGCCTTAAGCTGTTCATACTTTTAGAGCCAGCAATATCATTACTAGTGAGAAACTGCAAAGCCATGGAAGGAAAACAAAAAGGACTCAAAGGCACAAAAATGTTTCTGGCCACTCTTGGTGTGCTAATTACCACGTGGAAGCCGAGGACTTCCCATTTACTTGGAATGGCTCATTGAGGCATAGGTATAGGACAGCATTGGGTCCAAGAGATGGCGAAATGGGCAGTTTCTTAGGACCAGAAGAGTAAAGGGAGTCAACCAGAAGAGCCAACACTTTAAAGGAAAAAAAAGGTGAACCAGCTCTGAAAATGCTAGAATTCTGCTCTGGGCAGCGATCGACTGTCCCTACAGAAGGCTGAAGAGGCCACCCACCTCCCAGCCAGGAGGGGATGGATCTGGAATGCAGAAAGAGACCTGGTGGTTTGGGACATGACCCGTGTGGGAATTCCTTAGATGTGCCCATGAAGATGGTTTTGTTTTTTCATTTTTTGTTGAGGAGTGGAGAGAGACAGACCATCAGTGTGGGGAAAAAGAGGAAAGGAATCAACAGTAACAAAGGGGTCCCTGGAGATCCGACTCTGAAAAACGCTTTCTTCCCTGACCACCATTCCCTCCTCATTCCTTTGGAGTCCTTTCCCCATTCCATGGTACCGTCTGGGATTCCTGTTCTTACCATCACAAGCTACCTTGCCTGTCAGGTCTATGTCCTCTCCCGGAAATGGCCTCGTGACTACCACCCTCACTTATGTGCATGTGCTTGTTTCCCCACATAGAATGTCAGGTCCTTTGTGGCTGTGACTGTGGCACTGGACCTTTGTATCCCCAACGTTTAGCACTCTGGGGGAAGGTAGTAGGCTTTCCTCTCCGGGTGTCTCCCAGAAGAAGCTCAGAGACATCGCAAGTATTCTGTGAAGGAGATTCATCCCCAGGCGTGGCTTGGACGAAATGGTTTTTGAGGCCCCTTGTGGGTAAAAGGCTGCAGTTCTGTGATTCTGGGCAGAATATATAGATGAGAAGGCAGAGAAAGCCCGTCAGAACTTGGCCTCGTCCTACTTTTCTTTTTCTTTTTGGTGTGTGTGGAATAGTAATGATCTCAGAATATAGAAAATGAAGACAACACTTACAGGGCCCATAATCAGATGCAAAAAATGCATATAAATTCCTCTCCCAAAGAATTAAGCTTTCAGTTGTAACTCTGCATTTGACATTCTGGGCATGAAGACTCAAGACTTTAGGGCCAGCTGAACAAGAAATCCCCTTCCCATCAGATCTATGGCCAAGACACTGTAATAATGGGAGATGTTACCATCCATTTCTCTTCTCTCTCCTTACCCCTTCATAATATTGTTATTGGGGGCAACTAGGTGGCTCAGTGGATTGAGAGTCAGGCCCAGAGATGGGAGGTCCTGGGTTCAAATCTGGCCTCAGACACTTCCTAGCTGTGTGACCCTGGGCAAGTCACTTAACCCCCATTGCCTATCCCTTACTGCTCTTCTGCCTTGGAACCAATACATAGTATTGATTCTAAGACAAAAGGCAAAGACACCGGAGTGGTTGGCCAGTTCCTTCTCCAACTCATTTGACAGATGAGGAAACTGAGATAAATAGGATTAAGGGACTTGTCCAGGGGCACACAGCTAAGTGTCTGAGGCACCAAGATGAATCTTTTTTCTTTTTAAACCCTTACCTTCTGTCTTGGAGTCAATACTGTGTATTGGCTCCAAGGCAGAAGAGTGGTAAGGGTAGGCAATGGGGGTCAAGTGACTTGCCCAGGGTCACACTGCTGAGAAGTGTCTGAGCAGTCAGATTTGAACCTAGGACCTCCCATCTCTAGGCCTGGCTCTCAATACACTGAGCTACTCAGCTGTCCCCACAAAGATGAATCTTCCTGACTCCAGGCCAGGTACTCTATCCTGTATCTATATCTACATCTATGTCTGTCTATGTTTATCTCTAAGTCTTTGTCTATATCTATGTCCATGTCTATGTCTTTGTCTATGTCTATGTCCGTGTCCATGTCTATGTCCATATCTATGTCCATGTCTATGTCTATATCTATGTTTATGTCTATGTCCATGTCTATATCTATGTCCAGGTCTATGTCTATGTCTACATATCTGTATCTATGTCTATCTATGTCATTGTCTCTGTCTCTATCAATATCTACATCTCTTGAGCTACCTAGCTTCATAATATGGCTTTCAGAATTTCCCAGTGGTGTTCCCCATGTGACCTTCCCAGCCTTCTCTTACTTTGCTCCAACCCCTGCTGCTCTACCTCTCTTGGCTGCAGGAACACTCTCCCTCCTCTGCTCTGACTATGGACCTCTTTGGCTTTTTAAGTGCCAACTAAAATCCCGCCTTCTCCAGGAAATCTTCCCCAGCTCCTCTGGTTTCCAGGGTTTCCCCCTCTTCATCATTTCCTATTTGTCCTGTCTATAGACTTCTTGGTATGCAGAGATACACATATGTCTTTGTTTGCCTGTGCTCTCCCTCATTCGATTTGGAACTCCTTGAGGGCAGGACTTTCTTTTGCTTTTCCCTTATGCTCAGCCCAGTTCCTGGCCATATACCTCAGTCCTTGATGGACTGAACAGCCTGCAGGAAAATGGGATGAAGGAGAGCTGAAGTAGCCCAGGAAGGGCTCAGGGCAAAGGCTTTGATGACATTTGAATATACTTCCATTCCATTTAGCAAGAATTCATGATCGTTCTGTGGTGGGAAACCCTGCAGTCAGAGAGCTAAAAATGAAATGCACATGAATTCATTTCTGAGGGAGGGCCCTGGCATCCTGTGAGGGGTGTCTAATTCACCTTAGAACAGGGATTTCTGAGGGTCTTATGGAGTGAGGATGATGGTGTGGAGTGGGAGAAGGGACAGGATGGATGGGGCTGACCTGGCAGTGTCACTGTTGGGTGTTCACCCAGGATAATTGCAGGGCCATAGCTCTTGTCAGGGATCTGCCAGAGGCAGGATCACCCAGGATCCTCTTTGGATGCTCTAATATCCCACTGGAGAAAAATGAGTGCTTTCTGCTTCTTTTCAGTCTCTTATTGAAAAGCCAGTTTCCCCATGTGTTTCCTTTATAGTCCCACATTCCCTTTCGGGGACCTTCATACCCCTCTGAGGCTTGGACTGAAACTTGGCCTACTTGGCCTGTCAAGAAGTGAATCTGGGAGCAGCTGGGTAGCTCAGTGGATTGAGAGCCAGGCCTAGAGATGGGAGGTTCTAGGTTCAAATCTGGCCTCAGACACTTCCCAGCTGTGTGACCCTGGGCAAGTCACTTGACCCCCATTGCCCACCCTTACCACTCTTCTGCCTTGGAGCCAATACACAAAAGTTAAGGGCTTAAAATAAAAAAAAAAAAAGAAGTGAATCTGCACTTCCACTTGGTTTGTTCCCTCGGATGAAAAGGTTCAAGAGGAGAAATGCTTGTTGCTCTCTGGGATTGGGGGGGATGTTCTCCAGACCTCCCTTTGGAATGTCATTGGGTTTTGCAGGTATCCACTGGAGAAGTGTAAGCTGAAGGGCTTCAGGGATTTTCATCCAGACCTGAGAATGAGGGGGAGCCTTTCTGTGGGTGCCAGGCGCCACATTGGATAGAGGACCCTCCTCACAGCCAGTCTGGATGGACTGGTCCATCTCTCCGAGCGAGTGGGGGGAGCTTGTCTTTTCGCTGTTCTTCTCTAGCCTTTGGGCCAGTGCCCACAGAGGCTTGTTTGGTTAGATTCATTTCCCCAGGGATTTGGGGATGAGGAGAACGCCTAGGCCACGAGCTATGTTAGGGCACTGAAGATTGTAGATGTTCCGATTGCCTGAGAGCTGTGCAACAAGGACTCTGCAGGAGGAATTTCAAAGGGCCATCCAGGAGCATTCCTGAGTCACCAGAGCTATCTAGAGTTGGGAATATGGACGAATGGGCCCAAAGCACCTGGATGGTTTGTTGGGGATTGCGGTTCAGTCGTGGCTGGCTCTTTGGGACCCTATTTGGAGTTTTCTTGGCAGAGAAAATGGAGCAGTTTGCCATTTCCTTCTCCATCTCATTTGACAGATGAGGAAAGGCAAACCAGGTAAAGTGACTTGCCCAGGGTCACACAGCTAGTCCACTGAACCACCTAGCTGCCCTTTGTTGGGGATAGTAAATATTTAACTGGAGTGGAGGGAATATAATGGACACTTGAGGAGGTTTCCTACCACCAGACAATTCTATGAAGAAATCCTCTCAGCAACATTAGAGGATTACAAAGACTTGGCCATTGGATGAAAGCCACTGAAGCCACATAGGAGACATCTAGTGACTGGCTGTGAGTCTTAGACCCATAGAAAAGGGCCAGCCAGGAAGCCGGCTCAGACAAGGTCAGTCGTTCACTCTGCCAGACTGGAAGAGAGCTCCTCAGTTGGGTCTTCACCTTCACCTTTGCTGGCCCCATCTAGAGGGTCTCCCCATTGTGGGTGGGAAGGGATTCTTCTCCCCCCTCCCCAAGAGCTGGTCAAAGCGGATGTCTGGAGCGTTCAACCAGGGACCAGATGTGGCCAAGACAGGGGTGAGGAGGGGCGACTTGTGCCTCCAGGCTGCAGGGGTCCTCAAAAGGCTGCCACTGTCCTTGGTCTTGGCTGTTGACACTGGGCCTCCCCCTTCTGTGTGGGTTTTGGGATCTCAATACTTTGGAGTTGGTTCCTTGGACTTGGATATCAGATCTTCAATCAAGACCAGTGAAGTTGTAGGTAGAGAAGTGGATATATCTGCGCTGGTGGACTCACAGATCATCCCATCTCCCTCACTTCCCACTTGGATTTTACTTGGCCGTGTAACCTGTGTTTCCTGGACCAGCTGTGACATCTTGAGACAAGCCAAGGACATCTTCATGAGATTCTCTTACCCCTGAAGCCAGACCTTGCCCTAGGCAGTCTGCTGGAAGACTTTAGGGTTCATTGTGATCTTAACCATCCTTCTATCCCCTGGCAGTTCTCACTTGACCTGAGTGGTAGTTTGTCCTACTTCCCTTCACTCCCCATCCTCATTTATTATTAAACCCCTTTCTACAGACCTTCCTTGTTTCTCCTCCTTTCCCAGACAAACCTGGCACCCAACTGACAACAAGAACCCACTGAGATAACCCCAACTGGTGGGCATCTCGAATGGGGTGTCACATGGACATCTACAGCTCAGCGTGGCTTCCCCTCTGCTGAACTTCCCTCTCCGGCCAAGGACGTCGCTTCCTTCTCAGCAACGCGGACCCATCATGCCGGTGGGAGTCTCGAAGCTTCCCTGTTTATTCCCGTCCCCCGTCCCACCCCGGGCCAGGCCTCTGCCATGACTGCAGAGGGGCCCCCTGCCCCAGGTCCTCCTGTACGCACAGCAGCGGCTCCCCACCATCCCCTGGCTTCTTCTGGCCTCTCTGGCTGCCTTGCCCCTTCCCCCTCCTCTCCGTGGGCTCCGGCCAATTTCCTCTGCACGTTCTGACTGCCCGGCCGCCACGGAGCGCAGCCCATCTTTTCTTATCCTTCTTGGGCTAAGTTTGGATGGCTGCCCTTTAGGTCGGCCTGTTTCCCCGGATCCCTCTCACTCCCCGGGACAGACCACCGGCTCCTGGAAGAAGGAATCTTTGTGAAAAAGAAAAGCAAACAAATGGTCTTGGCTGAAAGTCTGACCACGCGTCCCACGCATGAACCCGGCGGTCCTCCCACGTCCACGAAGGGCTGGTCCAGGCCGCTTCTCATCTCCCTTCATTGGGACAGCGTGGCCACGTGGAGGAGGAGGAAGAGCCCAGGCGCGGGGAGTCACCAGGCGGGGAGCGAAGCATTAAGACTGTTTCCAGGTGGATAAAGTTTAACTTTCTGAGAAAATTAGCTTTTGAAGTCCGGTCTCAGCCCGCTCGGGGGAGAGCACTGGCCCCGGAGGTCACCGGCCCCAAGTTCAGAGCCCGCCTGGGCTGCCCGCTCGGCCTCCCTCGGGCCTCTTTCCTCATCTGTAGGAGCGAGAGCGGGACGGGATGGCGGCCTTGGCCATGACTCTCCCTCACCCACGGGCCCACGAGAACCCTCGGCTCTGTTGCATCATCTGCGTTTGGACCCAGATAAAGGGCGCCGGCTGACGTGTCCCTGTCTGGGGGCCAGCGGACGGCCTCTACGTTGCGGCTCACCTGGCAGCCACGGCTTGTTTACTTTGGCCAAAGTCAGCGGGAGAGGACAGAGAAGTAACCAGGAGCCCCAGCGTGGCCGGCCCGCGGGCAGCACTCCCGAGCGCAGCGGCAAAGGCTCCGGCAGCCCCGGAGAGGCTCGGCGCGTGCAGAGGGGCCGATGGCGGCAGGAGAAGAAGCCGCTGCACTCCCCGACGAAGCCGAAGTCGAGCGCGGGGAGAAGCGTGCGGAAGGCGGAGAAGACGCCGAAGGAGATGAGCTTGGCCTAAAGAGAAGGGAGGAGGGGAGCCGGCGTGGACTGAGCCCTGCTCCGTGTCCGGCCCCGGCTAAGGGTTTTACCAGGACGATCTCATCTGACCCGCACCAAACCCTGCGAGCCAGGCCTTCTATGATCCCCGTTTTACATGGACGCAAGTGAGGCACGCGGGCTACGAGGCTTGCTCAGACACACAGCTGCTGTCTGAGTCCATATCTGGGGCCCCTGGCTGCTTCTATGGGCCAGAGAGCCCAAGAGAGCCAGGAAGAGAGCCCGAGAGAGCCAGAAAGAGAGCCTGAGAGAGCCAGAAAGAGGGCCCGAGAGAGCCAGACAGAGGGCCCGAGAGGGTCATAAAGAGGGCCTGAGAGAGCCAGACAGAGGGCCTGAGAGGGCCAGAAAGAGAGCCTGAGAGGGCCAGAAAGAGAGCCTGAGAGGGCCAGAAAGAGAGCCCGAGAGGGCCAGAAAGAGCCTGAGAGGGCCAGAAAGAGAGCCCAAGAGAGTCAGAAAGAGAGCCTGAGAGAGCCAGAAAGAGGGCCCGAGAGAGCCAGAAAGAGAGCCCAAGAGAGAGGGCCAGAAAGAGCCCGAGAGAGCCAGAAAGAGGGCCCGAGAGAGCCAGACAGAGGGCCCGAGAGGGCCATAAAGAGAGTCCAAGAGGGCCAGAAAGAGAGCCCAAGAGAGCCCGAGAGGTCCAGAAAGAGAGCCCAAGAGGGCCAGAAAGAGAGCCTGAGAGAGCCCGAAAGAGCCTGAGAGGGCCAGAAAGAGAGCCTGAGAGAGCTCAGGCCTTGGAGCCTGGGCCCTACTGCCAGGGAGACTCCAAGGGCCCTGGGCTCCGAGAAGAGAGCACGAAGGCAGCTGAGGCTGGTGCCCTGGAACCCAGTCCTTCATCCATCCATGCATCCTCACCAGGCATCTGCGCCCGCCTCCCCACATGCTTGTCCTGCCCTGGCCAGTGGGGATGGGGGGATTGGAAGGGAGGGACGTCGCCGGGGAAGCCCGGCCTCTCCTCACTTCTGTCCTGCCCTGCTTTCCTTTGCAGGCACAAACGAGGCTGCCCTGACCGCCTGGGACACCCTGCAAACAGGCTCCTTCGAGGGGGCATCCTGGGACTTCAGCAAGCGGACTTGGGGGCCTCCCTTGCTCAAAGGAGTCCTGATCGATGCTGTCTCTCTGTCTCTGTCTCTGTCTCTGTCTCTGTCTGTCTCTCTGTCTTTTTGTGTCTCTGTCCGTCTCTGTGTCTCTGTCAGTTCACAAGAAGCAGAATCCGAGGAGGTGGCCATCGGTGCAGAGCGTTGCTTTGCTGACTGCGAGTGGGATGGATGCAGAGAATCCTGGCCAGACGCGCTTGGAGGAAGCACCGTATGCCCGTGCGAGCGCCCCCTGTGCCCCCTCCCAGCTGAATCTCGGTGCTCGGGGTTCCAGGGCTAATAGAGGGACTTTCTCTGCCATCAGCATGCAGAACCCTCCAGCCCCAGATCATGAGAGGCAGCTGGAAGGCTTCGTGGAAAGAGTCCTGAGCCTGGAGTCAGGAAGAGCCGAGTTCAAATGGAGCCGCAGACAGTTCCCAGCTGGGTAACTAGTCCTTTTTCAGTGTGTCCGACTCTTTGTGACCCCATGTGGGGTTTTCTTGGCAAAGCTCCCGGAGTGGTCGGCCACTTCTTTCTCCGGCTCATTTGAGAAAAGGGGAAACAGAGGCAAACAGGGTTAAGTGACTTGCCCAGGATCATACAGCTCCTAAGTGTCGGAGGCCCCATTTGAAGGACGAGTCCTCCTGAGGCCAGACCGGGACTCTCTATAGCGCCAGCCAGCTGCTGTGCAAGCCAGGACACATCATTTTGCTGCCGTCTACCTCAGTTTCCTCCTCTGTAAAGTAGGAATCACAATAGCAGGCGCCTCCCAGAGTCGTTGGAAGATCCAAGGAGACCCTGTCACGGCCCTTTGTAGGCCCTGAGACGCTGGCTCGTCTGCACGGAGGGGTTTGCGTGCCGTTTCCCCTGGGAGCTGGGGCTCTTCCAGGGCAGAGCCTGGTGCGGAGCAGGCGCGGCATCGCTCGCCAGCCGGCAATCATTGGACGTCATTTTAGGCAGGAGGCGCACTGGGGTGGGACGGCGAGGACAGATGGTCAGAGCCCGAGACGCTCTCACTCGTGTGCCCTGGAACCCCCGCCCCGGGCGAATGGGCTCAAGCCGAGAGGCTCTGGGGGCCCCGGGCGTGCCGGCCTTTCCTCGCTGGGACGCTGGACAGGCAGACGTTTCACCTGGTCGGTCCTTGGCTCCCGGCTCCCAGCAAACACTGGTGTGGGGAGATTGCGGGGCTAGCAATGGGCCCATGGAAAATCCAGCCTCCTCCTGGCCTTTGGGAGCTTGCCGGGTCCTCCTCCAGAGCGTGTGGCCCCGGGTTCGGCTCCAGCCCCCCGGAGCTCCCCGAGCCTCTCTGAACGCCGTGGCGCAGGGCCAGCTCCAAGCCTGGGCACGTCTGCTCCACTGACTCTCAAGCGGGTGACTGAGGCCGAGGGATCGATTGGGCGCCTCTCCCTTAGGTGGAGGGGAGTGGAGTGGGGGGACTCCACTGCTTTGCTCAGCCTTCCCATCTCTGCGCACGGCGACGGCAACGGCGAGGCCCCCGAGCCCAGAGCAGGGATGGGGGTGCCCTGGCCTTCCTGCAGAGGCGGCGCCCGCTGGCCTGGGACGATGTCTTGATCCGTCCTGCTGGCTGCTTTTCCTTCGTGTTTCTCCTTCGTTGCACCAGAGGCTTCTGGGGAGAAGAGAGGAAGAGTGCGGAGCGATGGCCTCGTTTTGGGGGACCCCAGATTCACCTTTGACCCTTGAGGACTTGCTTTGGGGAAGTCCCCAACTGACCGACCGCCCTTGCCTGAGACCGAATGGTAGCCCTCAGGTCCGCGATCTCAGCCTGGAGCACCTTCTGTCTCCCAGCGTGTCCGGCCCTGCCTGGAAGCCAGTCTGTGGTCCTTCCTGGCCTTGGTTCTCCCCAGGGGGTGGAAGGAAGGCCCCAAGCCCTTCCCTGGGAAATCCCCTTGGCAGGAGGCGCCCTTTCCTGGCATGACTCTGGGGGGCCCCTTGAAAGACTCCTGCTCGGGCCTAACCGCCGGCAGCTTCTGGCTTTTCTAGGGTGACGATCGTCCGTCATGGCACGGCAGGAGCCCGAGAGGGGCTATCGGGAGTCCAGAGGCGATCGGCAGAGCCATCCGGGCGCGTAGGGGAGCGGCCCGGGAAACGCTCCAGGAAGACAACCAGCAAGATCGGGGCTGCTCCTCGGTAGCTTCTCGGTGGCCGGGCGGCCTCCTGGGGGCCTGCCACGGGGCCAAGGGCTGGACACCCTGCAGAGCCCCTTTTCCTCGCCACCCCCCAGAACGCTGCTGGGAATAATGGGATGAAATCACCTAGGAAGTGGGGGAAGAAGCCCAAAGGCCCGGGCCCAGGTTCGGCCATTTCCTCGGCACCGGAGGGGCTCCGGCCGTCTGGGTCAGACGGAGGAAGGGGGGAGGGCTGGCCTCTGACATTCCTGGGGCTCTAAATTCCCTGCTCCAGGGCGGACAGCCCGGCCCCTCTAAAGGCACTTCCTGGCTACTGAAGGGAAGGGCACGGGAGCCATGGCGGCGGCGGGGGCGGCAGAGCCAAGATCTTGGCTCTCTCTTCAGTCCTCTCCACGGCGGGCCCGGGGGAGACGCTGCGGGCGGTGGGCGGCTCGCCATGTCTTTCTGCTTGGGCATCACTGCCAGAGACACGGCAGCCCTCCGGAGGTAGCTTTCGGCCTCGGGGCTGCTGGCAAAGCCAAGCGGGGTCTCTACACACACACACACACACACACACACACACACACACACACACACACACACACAACGGTCTGTCCTTTCTGCCCCTCCCATAATCATCGCCCTCTTTCGAGCCTCTGGACTTCATCGTGGTACCCTTCCGTGGCCGGTGGGCTCGACGGTCCCTACACGGGATGTGTGCAGAGAGACACGGCTCCCGAGGGACTGGCGGACTTCTGCGAGAGAGAAGGAACAGACCTCGAGTGGTAAGTCAGAGACCCGTGGAGCCAGGGCGTCTGTCTGGGGGAGAGCCCCCCCCCAGCCTTGATTCCCAGGGCCTGCACCCCCCACAGATGGCAAAGAATGGACCCAGAGGGGGACCATCCTCTCCCTGACCGAGCTGAGATTTCAGCTCACTCTCGGCTCAGATCGCCCTAACTCACTCCTGTGTATTCCATCACCTGGACCAGCGATGGCGAAACTTTCAGAGGCCGAGTGCCCAAACCGCCCCCTCACACCGCACGTGAGCACCCCCTTAGCCCAGACGGGGGTGGGAGGAAGCACTCCCTTTGGGCTGCTGGGCAGAGGGGCGGGTGGTGGGGAGATGCCCTCAGGGGCAGCGGCGAGGGACAGGAGAGCAGCCCCCTCCGGCACACGTGCCAGACGTTCACCAACACAGTCCTAGACGCGACTGCCGAATTCCTGCTCGTCCTTTTTCACTTGCTCGCTTGATGAATGGGCTTGTTGACTCCATCTTCTGTCAGGAGCATCAACGAGGAGATAAACTAACCCGGCCGAGATGTTCCTGCTGTCAAGGCCAGCTCTCTGGCCACGCCGGCACGCTGTCTGCTGCCCTCATTTACGGGTACTTAATTAGAAATAACGATGACGACTGGAGCCATAAACTCCAGCAGTCGTCTAGTGCCGCCGTGTGCCGGCCGCTGGGCTAGGGCTCCACAACTCTTGTCTCCTTTGCTCTGCACGATGGCTCCCCCCACCCGGGACCCAGAGAAGCCCATCCAGGAAAGGCCTGGGAGGGGGGCAGGCGTGGAGGCCAACCGCTGAGCAGGGCGAGGCGATCCTGCCTTCAAAGCTCCGCTTTTGAAAAAGATCCCAGGCCGGCAGGGAAGGCTGCGCATACCTTAAATGTGGCGTCTTCCCAATAACCCAAGGCTGGGTGATGGGGCAGCTCAGCCCTAAATGGAAGGGGAGGGAGGGAGGGCCCCGAGTGGTACGAGGCCTGGGAGCTCCTGCGGGCTGAATCATCTGGCAGCACGGCTCAGACAGATGACCGAAACTTGACGGAATGTGCTGAACTCTGGATGAGGTTAGTCGCTCCCCCCCCCTCCCCCGGCCCCCAAATAAGCCAAAGCCCTAAATCATCCTCCAAGAATAAAATATGATTATAAATCTTGTGCATGGCTGTCAAGGATGATGCCGTTCTTTGTTTCTTTCTTTGTTTCTTCCTCCCTCCCTCTGTCTCTGTCTCTGTCTCTGTCTCTGTCTCTGTCTCTGTCTGTCTCTGTCTCTGTCTCTGTCTCTGTCTCTCTCTGTCTCTCTCTCTCTGTCTCTGTCTCTTTGTCTCTCTCTTTCCCTTCCCTCCCTCCTTAGAATCAACACTGTGTATCGGTTTCAAGGCAGAAGCGTGGAAAGGGCTAGGCAATAGGGGTTAAGTGACTTGCCCAGGGTCACACAGCTAGGGAGTGTCCGAACTCAGGGTGCCTGGTCTCTGGGCCTGGCCTCAGCCACTGAGCCACCTTGCTGCCCCTGTCAAACAGAATAGAGATTTCTCTGTTAATAGAAAGATCCCCCGCATGGTCCTGTCTGCAGGTGACATTGTACTAATTGGATCCAGCTCCAGAGCACTATCGAGTTTATCCCTGGAGTTTGCTAATGGTCGCAGGGCTCTGGCTGGCCATCCACACTGAAAAGACAAAGTGGATGACAGTTGCCCCCGCCAGGAGGTGCCCCCGCCAGGAGGTGCCCCCGCCAGGAGGTGCCCCCGCCAGGAGGTGCCCCTGCCAGGAGGTGCCGCGGGATTGGCCTCTTGCCAGGTTAGTCCATCACCTGGTTATCTCAAACAGCCGTTTCAGGACAGTAACGTGGGCTCGGACGCGAGGAGGGAGAGAAGACGGGATGGACGGCGCTTGGGGACTTGCAAACTGCTTTAAGCGATCCCGAGCTGCTGGCCACGGCAAGCTTCCGCTCTTCAAGCCAGCGAAGTGATGATTGAGCGGCTCCGCCATCTCTCAAAGCCTCATTTCTTATCTGACTTTGTTTTCTCTGCCAGCGTTCACCAAGTCATACCGCAGAAAGCTGGGCTCTACGGAGCTGGCCTTGGAGCCAAGTCCCTCCCCTGGCAGCCACTCTTTCCGGGTCTGTAGGCAAGTCACTCACTTCTCAGTTCTTGGGGCAACTTCCTAGGACCACAAGGCACAGGGAAGAGACTCGCCTTAGCTCAGAGTCCGCTTTCCCAAGGACATCCCCGGTCCAGGCCTGCCCAAGGAGAATGGCCTCTAGGATAATGACAGGCCGGGGATTGGTGCCCAAGCTGAGGCGGAAGCTAGAAGGGTCCTGAGCTGCTGCTGCCTTTGGGAAAGCCAAGCCACCCAGCCCGACGAACCCCCGCCTGGGGCCCGGAAAGAGCCAGACACTTGGTGGCTGAGGCCCGTTGGGGATAGAAGATGGTGCGTCCCCACGAGCCTGGACGGAAGAAAGCACCTCACCTAATTTGTAAAGGAAGACGGGGGTCTGCAGGGCCCAGGCCCGTGAGCTTCGTTTCACTTCCTTGCAGAGCCTCGTTAAAGTCATGATTCTGGTGGCCGTTCCAGTTCGAGATCTGGCATCCGTTCGCCATTCCCGTGGCATTTTCAGCCAGCAGCACCATCCAACCCCGAGGCCTTTACTCTTTGGGCATCCTTTGGGTCCAGGGAGAGAGTTTGGTGCTCCTTCAGTGCCTCTCTTTGGCCCCTGAGCTCAGAGGCCGGCAGGGCAAATATACGGCACGTTCCTGATGGTTGACAATCGATTAACTTGGCAGGGTGAGGGGTTGCGGGCCTTAACGGCCTTTTCATCCTCTAGTGTAGAAATTAAAATGAATATGTAATAATAACTTCAAATAGGATGTTTTTAAGATTGATTAATAATCACTAGAAGTAAAGGAATAAGAAGGCAACAAAATAGGCCACACGCCCCAGCTGATCTCCCTGTTCAACAGTCCCACGTTCCCAGCTGCCCTCGTTCCAAGAGAAGAGGCTCCCCAGGGAATCCACTGCATTTATCTCCCGTCTACGTCAGCCCGTAACGACAGGAAGGCAGTGGGCTCCTGGGAAATGTAGTTTTAAAGGTACCAGATTCCCAATTGCACACTCATTCTAACCTCTTCTTAAAGGAAGTCCCAGCCTAACACACCCAGCAAAAGGTTGACTTGGCTCTCGTTGAGCCCTCTGCAATCTCCGGCTAAGCCATTCTGCTTTGGGGCAGCTTTGTTAGGCAGCCGTTGGCAGAGCGTCGGCACCGGGCCCATGAAGGACAGATAAACACGGAAAGATCATCAGCCAGAGAAGGTGGCAGCCTCCAAGCTCACGAGACCTCCTGGGGCAGAGAAGACCATCAGAAGGAGGCCTGCTGAGCTGGTCTGCAGAGGAAGCTGTTGTGGGGACCCCAGGAAGGGGAAGGACTTTGCTCACAAGTTACTCCTTTGATCCCCTGTGTCCCCCCCTCCCCTCTGTGGGGAGCTGACAGGTCTGAGCTCCCTCTTCCTCTGGATGCCACATGTAGAAGAATGAACCCTAGGGCAATGGGAGGAATATCGTGTACCAACCGCTACACTAGAACTGTGCTGCCTTACTGAGGCTCTTCCCTGAAAGCTCCGCAAGGCCACTAGCTGATAGTCAACAGAGAGATTCCCAGTGGGGGCTCAGAAGCTACAGCATCAGAAGAGAGGTATCCCTCCCCCATGGTGGGGATCAGGGGATCTGATCAGGGGCCCTGTTGGGGGCCTCCCTTTGTCCCAGAGAAGAAGTCTGCATTGTGGCTTGCTTTTGATTCTGGGGTGTTTATAGCACTATATATATATAAATAACCTTTGGGTTAAGTATCGGGTCACTGGCTATTTGTAGTTCCCGGGGAAGTAGAGCTACTGAATGAAAAAGGAACAAAACAATGGGAAATGGGAAAATTTAAAATAAAGACATTCTTCCTTTAGAAAAGAAATAGCGGAGACTTGTGGCCTTAGAAGAGGCCGTCTGGGAACTCTCGCCACGCGTTTGATGCCGTTCTGAGCTCCTCCTCGTCTTCCGGGTCACTGGCTGGCCTCTGCGTGTTTGTCCACAGCTTTTTCCCATTTCCTTTCTTCTGCCGACCTGGGCTAACCCTCCATGGGGAGCCTCCGCAGGTTCTCTCTAGAACCCGGACATGGAGCAGCTCCCCTGCGGATGGAGCCTGGGAGCTGAGGGGGACAGAAAGCGGAGAGAACGGCCCCGATCAAGACAGGCTGTGGCACTTGTCGTCACTCGGGGATCTCCTCAATCAGGCACGAACGAGGGTGGGCTCCGGCGCTGAGTGGAAGAAACATGGCTGTCTGGAGAAATCCAGACGGGCCTGGAAGCGTCCAGGGACCCTCTCTTTGGCCAAAGGCCGGGCAGCGATCCCTGAGATCAAGGCCAAGGTTGGGGGAAGAGGAGAGAAATGAAGCCGAGCCGTCTGACCTAGCGATGCTCCCCCCAAGTGAGCTTCCTCCAGAGCCCAGGGACCCGGAGGAGCAGAGAAGGCTTCGTCCCACGTGAACAATGCTTCTCCTCTCCTGCCGGCCCCGGAGGACGGATCTGTCAGAGAACGAGGGACCAGAGCTGGGAGCGGCGGGCGAAGAACAGCTGAGCCGGCCCAGGTGGCCACTCGGCAGTCGGATGCCCAGCCACCAGCCTGGCCAGAGGCAGGCACAAGCCGCCTTCAGAAGAGAGGGCGTGCGCACTGGCCCAGCAGTAAGCCATGGAGGAGAGTTGATGGCCCACCAACCCGGGGGTTTCCCAGAGGCATCGTCTTCGAGGCCCGGGTCGAGCCTGGAGGATGGAGGCCTCGGTGCTGGAGCCCGTCCAGGCTGGGAATAAAGGGGAGATGGCCTGGTAGGAGAGTCCTGCCTGCTCCTGGAAGGCACCGGGATGAAGAAGGGGCTGCAGAAACTGGGAGACAAAAGAGCATATTTCCTTGGGAAAATCCCCGCCTCGAACTCGGTCCCAGCACACGTGGAGAGCCGACCCTGGGAGGGATGGAGGCCAGAAGCCGCGTGGCTTTCGGAGAGGATGATGGTGGTGAGTGACGGCCCGTCTGGTCCTGCTCTAGGCACGCTGCTGGGCCGTGAGGCCGGGGTGGCGCAGGCCATTTCTCTCTGGTCTCTCCGGGGCTGTTGCCTGTCCAAAAACCGCTCAGGGAAGGGCGGGCGCCTTTTTGGCCTCCCATCACGCTCCTTCCCAGACGTTCGCTTTGCTGTCTCGCGCCTGGAGAGCGCCGTCCCTTCCACCACCGGAGAGAGCTCAGCCCGGCCAAGACCTCCGTACCCATGATCCTCTGCTCTGAGAAGACGGGGAGACACGCAGGTGAGGGCGAGCCTAGGACGCAGCCTTTGCAGGCTCTGACTTCGGTGAGGCCCATAAAGATCCCACGTTCCCTCGAGGCTGTTGGCCTCCTCCGTCCTCCGGTCCGTGCTGGGCGCGACGTGTTCCTGCCCGGGGGGCCTCGGAGTCGTGTTCTGGGAGGCCTCGGGGCGCCCCCTCTGAAGGTGAGGTCCGGAGGCCAAAGGGACTTCCCTGGCAGAGGGTTCTGGTCACAGGGGAGCCCCTCATGAGGTGCTCCTTGTGGGTATTTGCACTCGGACATCAGCAGCGGCCAGAGCCTGGCCTGGCCTCCTTGTTTGCTGGTCCAACTCAAGAGCACGTGCAGGGCCGAGGAGAGCCTGGAGGCTGACCGTCAGCAGCCCCCCGGCGGGCTCAGCCAGCGCCGGGCTAGAGGCCAATAGATAACGATGGTGGCCATATCTGGCACCTGGATCGTGCCTCAAGGTTGGCAAAGGGCTTTGCGCTCAGGATCTGCCATTAGTGGCACCGCTCGAAGCCCCCCCGGCTGGCCCAATCGGAAATGGCCCTCAGCCCAGGGGGCCTCCCGACGCCTCCTTTGGGCCACCAGCGACGGGCAGCCTTCCTCCTCCACCCCTCTGTCATGGACCCTGACTGGGAGAGGCCTGGGCTTACCCAAACGGCTCCTGGCCTGGAGAAGAGCCTGGCATCCTTGGCACGGCTGCCCAGTTCCCCACGTGCCAGGCCGCCTACTCTTTCCCTCTGGCCAGGATCGGGGTGCATTTGGTGGGCTCCCTGCCCGAGCACATGCCACACACACCCCCCTCGCCCCGAGCCGCTCTTGTTTCACTGGTCCTGGGGCGAGCGGCAAGGCTTGACGCAGGAAAGACTTCCTCGTGCATAGAACTGGGCCACGAATGCCTTGGAGGGTGCCAGGGAGGACGCCTAACCTGCCTCCGGGGACTCCTCCAGCTCTAAAATGGGCCGATTCCTCTGGCCGGGCAAGAAGCTCCAGAGCAGCAGCAGCCGCGGCGGCGGCATTCTTTGTCTGGAGGAGCCTGTCCGGAGCCGAGCTCTTCTCCACCTGGCATCCTGGCCCCCTCGGCAAACGGCTCTCGGGCCATCCCGCTCTCACCCCTCAGCCGTGGCCCCTGGGCAGAGGGACCGAGGATTAGGCCTGGGGTGGGCAGGAGCGAATCCTCCTTCGGACATTCCCTCCGGCGCCGGCGGGCAGCCTCAGAGTCGCCACACAGATGCCCTCTGGCAGACCTGCTTAAGCTCCAAAAGGGACACATCAAGGGTGCCTCCTGGCGGGGCTGTTGGAATTCGTTGGGGGGCGCGGGGTGCAGTGCTGAGGCTGGAAGTGGAACAACGGAGAGGCTCCTGAGGCTTGGCACTTCGCTGTGCCCGGGATGTCTAGAGCTCCCGCCTTCGGACAAGAGAGCTCCCGCCGTGTCTGGAGGCCCCTCTCTGAAGAGGCGAGCTGGCTGGACTCTCCACATGCCCCGGGCCGTTGGCGCTCCAGGGAGCTGGGGATGGGTGCCAAAAGGAGGCCCGGATGGCACCCGCTGACCAGATGGGCCAGGGCGGCCGGCTAGAGCAAGAAGGCCACCGTCCAGCGGAAGGAGAAGCCCCAAAGCCCAGCACCCTGCCTGGTGCCACCTGCAGACGCCACACCTCTGCCCCTCTCGGCTCCATCTTCTCTTTGCCATCGGGCCGCGATGCCAGAACCCCAATAAAGGGGAGAAAGTGAAAGAAGGAGCCAGTGCTGCGCCTGCTGCGTCCAGGTCTTCCCATCCAAGCAGAAGAAGGCGACCCCGGGTCCGAGGCCAGAACTTGGCACCTCTGGTGCTGTCCAGGCACACGTGTAAAGCTTGTGTGCGCGTGCCTGGGGGGGGGACTTCCAGACAGGGCGCCTGTTTGCGCCCCTCATTTTGGGGTTGGGCTTGCTTCTGGCACCCCCTCCCCGCCATGGGACGCAGCTTTATAAAAAAGAAATCTGATCATCCTTCAAGGCCTCTGGCCATCGTGATGCTCTTTGATCCTAAAGCTGGTTCCGACCGAGGCAGAAAAAGCAAAGAGGGCTGGGCCGCGGCTCGGGGGTGGGACAGCCGGTGTGAGGGTCACACGCGGAGCAGCCATGACTGGAGCCGGGATGGGACGGACCCCCCGCCCAGGGACCCCCCGCCCAGGGACCGGAGCCTTTCTCCGATGGCCGCCCCTCCCAGCCCAGGGGCCAGGAAGACTCATCCTGCCTCAGTTTCCTTCAAAGCAGGGGCCCCAGGAGTACCCAGAAGGCTGAGCACACAGGCTTGCTGCCGCCTTGATTGGGGGGCCTCGCCTGAGGAGGCCTCGGTGGGGTCTGCAGTAAAACGGCTCCTCCCGGGGTCCCGGCCCTGATGAATGGACAGGCTCTCGGATCGCCCTCCCCCTCGGAGGCTCAGACAGCCCCCGAAGCTCCCACCGCGGGGCGACAGGGCAGAAGACGGAGGGAAGGTCTGGAGGCGAGCCCGGAGGCAGCTTCTGGCCGGGCCGCCCCGCCACGGCTGCTCACAGTTGCTGCTCCTTTCCCGGTTTCATGCCAACGGCTCTCCCCAGAGAAGGGCCGTGAGGGAGGGCGAAGCCTGCCCAGGGGCGTCGGCCACGCCGGAAAACAGAGCGAGGGGCAGAGCCTTCACGCGAGGGGCAGCCACAGAGGCTCGGCGGGCTGAAGTCCGAGAGGGAGCGGCTGCGAGTCGGCTGGTCGGAGGCGCCGATTAAGTGCCGCGGCGTGCCGGGCACCCGGCTAACCTGGGGAGACGAGCACAGGAGCCCTCTACGGGCCAAGGCTCGGCGTCTGGGCGAGGCACACAAAGGCGATGGGGCCGCCACAGAGACTCGGCGGGATAAGACTCGCGCCCGAAGTGCGGCACGGGAGGCGGCTACAACGGCAACAGCAACAGCGACAGCAAGAGCAGAGAAGGAACTCGAGGGGCTGCCCGACGCTTTACGCACACGCACTCTCGTTTTGGCTTCGCCATCCTGGACGCTCGGTGCTCATACAAAGGAGGACACCGAGGCAGAGAAATGTTAAGGGCCTGGCCTAGGTCCGTCAGAGGCCGGATTTGAACTCGGAGCTTCCTGGCTCCAGGCCTGGCACTCTCTCCGCTGCACCACCAAGAAGGAAGTCATGTGCCTTAAGGAAAGAGACCAAGGGGACAGCTGGGTAGCTCAGTGGAGTGAGAGTCAGGCCTAGAGACGGGAGGTCCTAGGTTCAAATCCGGCCTCAGCCACTTCCCAGCTGTGTGACCCTGGGCAAGTCACTTGACCCCCATGGCCCACCCTTACCACTCTTCCACCAAGGAGCCAATACACAGAAGTTAAGGGTTTAAAAAAAATTAAAAGAAAAGAAAAGAAAAGAGACCAAGACGAGGAAGTACTTGTGCCAGGGTCCGAGGAGGGCCGCCACCGAGCCAGAGTTTGGGCCCAAACCCCCAGGGACCTTGTGATGGGGCGCCGCGGCAGCAAGATGGAGCCGGCTTCCTTTGGAAGCCGTCGGCCGTTGGGGCCCCAGCGAGGGACGGGGGCGCCGAGCACACGGGCCCGGCCCAGGTTCTAGCAGAGCGGCTCTCTGATCTGAGCCTGTGAAAAGCAGGCGGGCGAGACGAGGCTGTCAGAGCCAATACGGGGCCCTCTGTTCGGGTCTGCCGCCCTGGCGGCCCACGGCCGGAGACAAAGAAGAAAGGACTCCCCCGAGCTGGCCATCGGGCTCGGGGGGGCTCTCGGGGAGGCCCAGGGCCCTCTCCTTGGTTCCGGCCCCCCAGGAGGCGTCTGCCAGGGCCGATGGGCCTCGGAGCCTGGGGACGGATCCGGGCTCTTCTTGACCACGGAGAGAAGGACCAGGACCGTGGCGGGGAGGGCTGCAGGTGGGGGACGCCGCCGGACGATCAGAGGCGGCGAGGGGGCCCCTCGGGAGGCCTGGGTTCTCCCGCCCCGGAGATGGCTCCGTGAAGCCTCGTAGTGGGTGACCACTTCGCTGCCCGGCCAGCGGGGCCCAAACGAGGCGGGGGCCTAGCCGGGCTGCGTCCCTCCACGCAGGCCACATCAAAGCCCCGCTGCCGCTGCGTCTTCGGCTCCGAGGAGATAATGGAGGCCTTGTGCTGGCCCGAGACTTAATGAAGTTCCTGCTTTGGAACTTGCAGCCGCTCATAAACCAAGATGCCGGCCTTCTCGGGGCTCGCGGCTCCACCAGGCTTCTCTTCTCGCGGCCTTAATTACACGTCCAGGCCGGGCTCGTGAGCAAGGCTGCCGGGGTCACAAGTTAAAGACCTCCCCCAGGCCAGGCTCAGATTCCGGGGGGGGCCGGGCCCGCCGCCCCAGGGGAGGCCCACAGGACAAGCACTGGGAGGGTGGCTCGAGGTGCCGCACACACCCGAGCTCTGCTTTCTTCAGGCTGCTGTAGATCCATTCCGAAAGGCCGGACAACTAAAGGAAAAGCTCCAGGGGGCTGGCGGTGCCGGGCCATGCGGGGCTTGACCGACCCCCGCCTGGCATTCGAGGCGCAGAGCAGACGGACTGCTCGAAATAAGACCTGAACACTGAGCGGGCAGCTGAGGGAAGGCCCAGGCTGCCCGCTACGCCTCTGGGCCTGTGGGGAGAGCCGCCTCCGCCTCCCAGGGGTTGTGGGGAACCTTCCCTCCTCGAGGGCCTCCTTTCCCCTTCTGTGCCTGCCCATCGCTGCTCCTTTGCTCCTTGCTGGGATGGGCCACGGCCTCCCCGCCAGGCTCTCCCGGCCCTGGGAAAGCTCCTCCAGCATTTGGGCCTCCAGGCGGTGAGTCTGCTGTGGACAGCAGCGAAAGGGGCCCACCTAGAGATGGCCGGCCACAGCCAGCTTCTAGCCGGGGGGAAGGTGAGGCTGCAGCGGCCTCTGCTAGTGGGGGCCCCCCGCCCCCGGCTCCCAGGACTTTCTCGCTCTCTGCCCAGCAAGGACAAACCCTGAGCGTCTCGGGCTCTTTCTGGCTGCTGCTGGGAATCAGGAAACTCCTCGGCCACGCACGGCACTAGCTCTTGGGGGTCCAGAGTTCCACCTCGAACCTGGGTCCTCAGCAGCCGGGCACGGTGGGCAGGTTCGGAGAACTCTGCCCTAAGTGGCCTCCGTAGGGGTGGAGTGACTCCTCCAGGCTTGGCCCCAAGGAGGCCTCATTTGCACTCACGCTGTGGATCATGTTAAGAGGAAATGCATCTGAGTTCTTGGGTTAGAGCCTTATATTCTACCCCTCCTTAAGCGACGTGAATTGCAACATACATGTACGTTTTGTTCTTTTCTTCTCGTCACAGATTATAGGAGATATATATACATTTTAGCACATTTTAAAATTGCACGTGCGATTTTTGTATTCGAAGCACACGCTATCTGAATTTGATTATGAGATTAGGGCAGGCTTAGTATATCCACTGCCTGCCCCAAAGCCTTGGACTACTCAAACTGCCATTGGTATTTTGCTCCTCTGGGACTCGGCACGTATGTCTGATTCGACCGAATGGGATCAACAAAGGAGCACAGATTTCTTCTACACCGTGCCAAAGCAGCACGTACTTAACCTGCCTGGCGCCAAATGAGCACACAGGTAAATAGAGAAACGAGTCCTACTAGGACTGCTGAGACTTCTGTGCCAATAAAAAGGACTTGAACCTAGTGTGAGAATCGAGGTTGTGGCGCTTAACGTATGTTGAGACGTAGGACTCCTTGAACCACACTCCTTGTGAAATTTGTACCAAGTGCCTAACAATCGGCTCTTCTGGCTCCATGTTCTATCCCTGAGAAGAAATGACGAAAGAAGAAAAGAAGAAGCGACATAATATCAGACCAAGAAATACAAATCTAGTCCCTTTTCCCTAATTTTCTACCTTGGTGGCTGACTGTGGTCCTGGTTGCTAAGTGGGTAGGTGTATGATGTTGGACATGGATTACTTTAATTGGGCATTATTCAAAGACATATTGAGATTTTTTATTTCTCATTTAGAATTTTTCATATGAAATTTAGGATTGAATGTTTAGAATTTTCATCCAATAGTTATTTTTGTGCTAATTTTTCTGATGAATTTGATTGGCAGTGATTCATATGCCTCCCGCCTCAGCCATATATCCCTCGGTGATTTCAATGTTTCTTTCTATCCTCCTCAGGGGGGAATGCATTTTTATTTCATATGGAGAGTTTAAGTTATTTTAGGAAAAGAGATTTGCTGTCTCCTAGAATCCAAATGGAGATGCCTGTGGAGACCACATGGAGAATGCAAGCTGATCCAGGAGCCTAAGACAGCAACCAGATGTGCAAAATTTTGAGCTTTGGGGGGTTTTAAATTCATTTTTCTGGTTTAAAATTCATTTGTTTTGCTAAATTCATCTATTTTGTTTAAATGCATTTGTTTTATGTGTATATAGATAAGACTGCCCCCTGAATTTTTTTTGTAAAAGAAGCACCAAGTATTTGATTTCCTTATATCGTAAAAAATTGTTACCATTCTCCTCTTGTATTGATGTATATACCCTTTATTTTATTGTAATCGTAAATTTATTTATGTTTGTTATGATCCATTGGGGAGACTGGTCTCCCAAAGGATCATAGGGGGGAAATGAGTTGTTTAAAAATTATTCTAAGCCCTGGGAGACATAGTTTCCCAGGACTCCCTGCTACAACTTCCCCCCAACACCTCCCGCTTCCTTTGTGGGAGGTGTTGGAGAAAGTATAAAAGAGAGAGTTTGGGTGCCTTTTTGCTCTCTAGCCCGGAGGCTGGTCTCAACCCTGGCTCTCGACCCTGGAGGCTCTCGACCCTGGAGGAGTGCCTACTAGAGGAGACCCTTTTCCCTTTCCTAATCTAAATAAAACCTAGCTATTCTAACATTAAGTGCTACCTGATCTTTATTGAGCTCCAAAGAGCTCGGCTCAATTTCCCACCAGGCTGGGGGCTACCCACTGGGCTACCTTCCTTCCCTTCCTCTGGCTCTCCTTTCCTTTCCCTTCCTTCTCCTATCCTACCTTCCTCCCTTCTTCCCAACTCACACGGCTCAGATGGTGCGGCAGCTCCCTGGGCACCAGCGTACCTTCTCTGGGGAAGACAAGTCTTCTTGGGGAAGAAGGGGTCAGGTGGCTCCAGTCTGCCCCGCAGGGCCGAACGCTCATGGGGCCTGGAAGCAAGGCATAGAAGAGAATGGCGCCCCCGACATTTCGCACCCTGGGCCCACTTCAGCTGCCCTCTCAGGGGGCAGATGACACCGGCGCTGCTCGCGGGCTCCCTGGAGCCTCGTCGCCAAGCCTGCTGCCAGCATTCTGTCCGAACGGGCAGGAATTGCCCCGGGCAGAGGGGGTGCCCCGTGGCTGTGGTGGCCCCTGCATCACCCTCTGCCTCCTTCAAACCAGGGCCACCCCACTGGGCCTGTCCAAGGCCCCGTGTTCTCACCCAGTGGCGGAGGGGGTGCCAGGGCGACAGGCCTGCCAGGAGTGGGAGGAGGGCCAAGAACAAGCCTGGGGAGCAGCTGGGGGGAGGTGGGAGGCCAGCCCTCCGGGCCGGATGAGCATCGTCAGGGAATGGCACGTGTCCCGTCGCCTCGTCTGCCGGAGAAGCCCTTTTCTCTTTCTTGTTTCGCTGGCACAGCCCTCGCCCGCCTCCTCCTCGCTGAGGGCGTCTGGAGCTCCCGGGAGGCCGACGGAGCAGCTGGCGGGAGGCTGGGGGCGCTCTCGGGGCCAGAGAGCCTCCAGGGGGCAGGGGAGGAATGGCCACGTCAGCGCCGGCTGCTCGGTGGCTTCCGCTCTGCCAAGAACCACAGACTGACCCAAGAGCTAGGAGGGCGCTGGCTGGCGGCTGAGGACGCAGAGCAGCCTCTCCTGTGGCTTTGAGCCGCGGACGTCCTGCCAGCACCGGCCGGCCCGCTCCTCCCTCCCCGGGATTGGGACGTCCCTCTGGGGCCAGAGAACTCGTCTCTGGGCTCGTGCTCGTCTGCTGGCTGCCGAGGTCCTCGGGGCGCCTGGCCACAGGCCGCCTCCCTGGGCCCCCTCGCACCCTGGCAGGCGGATGAGCTCACCCCAGCCCGGTCGGGAGCGTCCCACAGTCTGGGCCTTCTTCCCAGCGTGGTCACTGGCTCTGCCTTGGCTCCCCCGAGGGCGGCCTGCCCCGAAGAGGCTTATGGGAAGGGGGGGGCCTTGGGGGGAGAGACCCCATTCAGCCGCCTTCTCATCCTGCTACAGACAGGGAAGGTCTCCTCGCGGGGCCCAGCCCGGCCGCTCCAGGCAAGGCAGGACCCCTCCTGCAGGCCCATCCCGAGGGCTCAGACCAGCTCAAGCACAGGGTCCCAGAGTGGGGAGGGACAGCCTCGGGCCCCCTCCCGTCCTGTCACCAACGCCCCCCCCCCCAGGGCCGGGACACACCTCCCTCAGTGGGCCGCCCTTCTGCCCCCTCTGCCACCCCGGGGAGAGGAGTCGTGGGTGCGGGGCTGCTCTTCCTCCCACCACTTAGCCCTCAGCCGGTGCAGCATCCTCCCGCCGCCTGCCAGGCTTCGTGACTTCTTGGGGGTTCTCTGGGCCGTCTCCTTCTCTGGCCCACTGTACAGATGAGGAAACTGAGGCAGGTGGTGAGAAGTGACTCGTGCTAGTTACCCAGTCACTGTGATTGAGGCCAGATTTGAACCCAGAAAATGTGTCTGCTGGTGCCAGGCTGGTGCTCTGTGCCCCCTGGCGCCCCCTCATGGCCCACTGAGTGTCCAGTCAGTTTGAAAGCCCGGCTCCTAGTTTGCCAGCTTTGTGGAGCCCTGGGGCAGGGGCTGCCCCGAAAAAGATGGAGACGAGATGGCAGAGGCTCGGGAAGGTTAGACTGCCCTGCCAGGAGCCTGGGCTGTGCTTGGCTGCCTCCCACAGGCCCCCCTCCCCCTCCCCCTCCCCCCAATAAGCCCTATTTGCACGGGCTCCCCAAAGTGCAGACTGTCTCCTTAGAGCAGTCCTGTGAGGTAGGTAGATACACCACAGGCGCTGTTAGCACAGAGGCAGCTGGGTGGCTCAGTGGAGAGAGTAGCAAGCCTAGAGATGAGAGGTCCTGGGTTCAAATCTGGCCCCAGACACTTCCTGGGCAAGCCACTTAATTCTGTTTGTCTGCCTCTGGCTGCTCTTCTGTCTTAGAATTAATAGGACAGAACACGAGTCTTTTAAAAAGTGTTGGACAACTTTACAGATGGGGAAACTGAGGTTCCCAGGGGAGACTCAGAGCTGAATCTAACCTTCTCCTGGCTTCAAGCCAAATCTGCGTGTCTGCCTGAGGAAGCCATCTGCCTCCCTGACTGGGGAAATCTCCCATGGGTGCCCTCTGACCCTGGGGCAGAGCAGGGGTGCCTCTCTCGTGGGGGGGGGGTTGAGAGGAAGGTGGAGGGCCCTGCCAGGTGCATGGTCACCCAATATTGCAGACAATGGAGGACAGCCCGGAGCCTGGAGCTGTGGAGAGCCCCACCCCCAAGCTCTGCGCTGTTTGATGGGAAGGAAGGGCCCCCCTCGGGCCCCTGGCCCTGCCCCGAAACGTCTCACAGCACCAAGTTTTCCAATGATTCTCTCTGGGAGACCCAAGTCGGGCCGAATTGGCGGAGCAGCACAGTCAGCAATTATGCCCCGAAATTACACGGTCCGAGTCTTCCCTTTGATTCCCCAGGCCGGCTGCTGAGGGGGCCGCTGCTGGCCCATCACTCACCGGGGCAGCTCCGGGAGGGCTCCTTTGATCTTCAGACAGTGGAGTCCGTGGGGAGGCCCAAAGCCCAGAAGGGCAAGGCCACAGGAGGAAGGCTCATGGCCCAGTCAGTGGCTCGTCTCCACTTGAGCCTGGTCCTCTGGGTCACCGACCCGGAAGCCGAGAAGAGCCCAGGAGGAGGCTCCGGCCATCACCTCACGGTCTCGGACACCGGCGGCCATTGGGAAGGTCAGCTCGGCTCTGGAAATGGCGTTGGGAAAGGGATCCGGAAAGGCCGGCCCTCCCGGAAGGCCGGAGCTGGCCCCACGGTGCCATCTTAGACACCCGAGTCCAATGACCTGTGCTGCGGGCGAGGTGCCATGCCGGGCAACGACAGGGAAAGACTTGGAGAAGCTCGGCCCGGAGAGGACAATGGACTGGCCCGGCCATTAGAGCAGAGAATCCCCGAGCAGAATCTTACTTTAGACATCGGCAAGCTCCAAAGGACAGAGTCTGACACGGTTCCATCCGATCTGGCCCTCCTGCCTGCCCACGCTTCGGTGCCATCCAACATTCCAGCTTCTGCCTCACTCCCTCTGGCAGGGAGAAACAAAGAGGCCGAGAAACCCTCCCCGAGAAGCAAACGTTGCTAAACAGACTCGAATCTTCTGGACTTTTGCCCCAAAGCTGCCCCCTGGTGACCTTCAAGGGCTCATCTTTGTCCTCTTCTCTGTGCTCTCTCTGGGTGACATCATCAGCCCCAACAGGCTTAGCTTCAGTCTCCCAGCCCTGATGCTCCCAGATCTATACAGCCGGTCCCAGTAGCTCTCCCAAAGCTAATCTCCCCAACATAGAAAGAGGTCAATAAAGAAACTACATTATGCGGAACCCTGGGGTGGTTTTCAGCTTCTGGGCTCCAAATGTCTTAGCATCAGAATTCACAAAGGAAAAACGAACTCAACTACAAGGAGATAGAAACAGTAACACAGCGATGGCAGGAAGTGTCAGCGCCTCCCTCGGTTCTGGGGAAGGCTAAGAGAAAGATAAACAACAGGAAAAATACAGAAATGAACAAACTGCTGGAGAAACAAGCCAAACACTTGTGGAGGATTCTAAATGGGGTTGCTGAGGAATGTGTGTATTTCTCAGGACCATAAGGAACCTTGGCAAAAATTGACCCAGAGATGTTGCAACCCTAAAAAGGCTTCCTGTAAGGCCTTCCCAAATGACAACTGAATACATAAGATGCCTCCTTTTTCCGTTGTCTCCATGCTTCCCCAATGAGCCACCCTGGTGGCCACACTTGAGACCACTTAATTATCTACAACTGTTTCAGCCTCCGTGACTCTGAACTCTGAAATGCTTCTCTCTTATCATGTTCTCAGGCTGACATGGCGGATGGGTTGGGCTTTGAAGGGGTTATTATTGTTGTCACGAACCAAGGGAAGAGCAGGCTCGCTTTATCCTCTTTCTGCCAGAGGGCTTGAAGTGGGGACGCAGGGAGAAATAAAGACAGAAGGCTAGAGCGGAGGAGGGGGGAGGAGTGTGCTTTGGTCCGGGACTGTCTGCATCGGCTCTCTAAGGAAGGAGCTGAACTGATCTTCGGAGGGTGAGTGGCAAGGGCGGCGGAGCCAGGAACTAAAGGAAAGAAGATTCCCGGCAGCCAATATGGAGAAGGAAAGGATTTCTGCAGAGTGAGGAGGAGGAGCCCGTGGGGGCAAGAGAACACCAAGGGGAAAAGTCATCCCGGGCAGTGGGAGTTTGTGGGTGGGTTCTTCCTGCACTATTCCGCTGCTAGACAGCAGGATTCAAGGAGGCGGATGGTGAGAAGGCTTTGCTGGGGAGAGTAAGGGGAGCAGAGAAGGGGTCCTTGCAACTTCCGAGTCGAGATCAGCGAGCAACGGCGGCGAGGCCCTAGACACGGGGTTAGCAGAGCAGGGAAGGCCTGAGCAGCCCGCGGAAAGGAAGGGCAGGGTCGGGAGGAGGGGGAGGGAATAGAGCTGGAGTGTATGATCAGAGAGGGCAACGCTGGAGTTTGGGATCTGGAGGCTTAGGGCAGTTGGAGTCAGGTAGAGTCAGAATGTACTGGTAGCTCTCTGGGAAGGAAAAGGTGCTTGGGGCGGACACACTTCTAGGTTCAGGCCTCAGAATCACCGAGGTCTCCACCGCCGTGTTACACACGATGAGCAAAACGGCAAACTGCCTCCTGATTTGTAATCTTCGCCGGTTCCCGAGGCAGACGCTCGCAAGGCGAATTTACCAACAGGCTCTCGGGAGCCAGCTCGAGCCAGGCCCGGAACAGGCCCCGAATCAGTGTCCGGCAGCCTAAAGCGAGGCTGCTACGGGCACCGGTGGGCCTATCGTGGAGAAGAAGGTTGGAAGGAAAGAAGCGAGGGGGAGGGGGACGAGGAGCCAAGGCCAGAAGGTGACTCTCACGCTCCGGAGAGAGCAGCCTGGCCAAACGGACGCACGCCACCCCTCCTTCCGCTGGCCAGAGCCCTGGAACGGCCCTTGGAGACGGTCTCGGGCAAACGCAGGTCTCCGTGGTTTGAGATGAAGCTGGCCTCCCTGGGCCTTGGCCATTCTGGGTCACCCACCAAAGAGGACCAGGATAGAACTGGACCGGACCCAAGCCTCCGTCCCTGAGTCACTCAGCCTTGAGACTGGAGGAAGCCTTTGGCGGAGGGTGTCTCTCCCCGTGGCTTTGAGACGAGCACGGCGAGTCCCTCCCTGGCGTTATTTTGGAACCTTCAGAGAGGACTTGGAGGCGGCGCTCTTTGGTCTGCTATTTGTTTGCTGCTCTTGGAATCGGGTTTGAAGGCGAGTTCCAAGTTCCCTTCCCTGTCCTTGGAGAAAGTCTTTCCTCGCTGTTATCTCGGCCCCCTTTCTTCTGACTTTGCCACGCTTTCCCCAAACTGCTTTTCCCGGTTTCCCCCGATCTCTAAATCGCCAAAGCCATCAGCCTCGCCTCAGTCCCGGTCCTTGAAGTGGCCTTTGTCGGCCGATCGCCCTCTGCCCTCTGTGGGGCCGGGGAGGCCGGTCTCTGGCTTCTCCCCCCGTCTCAGACTCCTTTGCTGGATCGTCCTCTAAGGGCCGTGGCTGCCGAGGCCCTGGCCTTGGCCCTCCTCTTGCCCCCTCCCGGGGGCTCGTCCTAGTTCAGTCGTCCTCTCTGGGCAAATGGTTCTCCGATCAAAGGTCCTCCTGACTTCCACCCTCCCCTCTGCCACAGCCTTGCGTGGCCCGTCTTTGCCCTAAACCATGGCCATCGCCCCGCCCAAGGGCAGCTCTTCTGGATTTCCTGTTCCTGCCGAGTTCAGCCCCGGCTCCCAGCTCAGGGCCCTCCTCGACGCCTCCTTCCCACTCGGGCGAGGGCCATCCCGCTGCCCTTCTGTCTTGCCGCCTTTGCGGTGGCCCCTCTTCTCTCCGCGCCACAGTCGCCCCTCGGGCGCAGCCTCGAGCGTGGCAGCATCTGCTGGGGGAGAGCAGGCGGATCCTCCCTCCGAAGCCTGGGTGGGACCACGTCACGGGCCTGCTCCACACACTCCAGTGACTCCCTGGGACCTTCGGGAGCAAACGGGCCCCTCCGCCGGCTGCTTCCCGCCCCACACTCCCCGTCTAGAGAGCCGGCACTCTCCGAGCCAGTGGCCTGGCCGAGCCCCGGCCTGTCACAGCTCTAAGGCTTCCTCCTTCAAGAAGCCCTTCCTGGTTCCTCCCAGGGCTCAGGCCCTTCCTCTGAGATTGCATTTCAGACAGGCTCAGGCCTCCATTCGCCTGGGAGCTCCCTGCGGGCAGGGACGGGTTCTGTGGGAGCTTCGCCCGGAGCCTGGCACCTGGAAAGTGCTGGCTGACCGCCCGATCGCCTGGCACAGCCCGGGGCGGGGCTGCAGGCGGCTGTGGGCAGGCGCTGGCCGCTTCGTGAGCCGTCGCACGGGATCGGGGGGGTTTGCCGACGAGGTCTCCCTCCGTGGCTGGGGCCGCCCCGGTACTGGGGGAGGCCAAAGGCCAGCAGGAAGGAGGGGCAGGTCTGCTTGGTGGAAGGTGGAAGGCGGGAGGTGTGCTGCGGGCGCCTCTCGGGCAGGCCTGTGGGATGGCGACCCCCAGGCACGGGGCGAGACGTCTGCCGCCTTGCCGCTCTCCGGGACACGAAGGGGGCCTCCCACGGGCCGCTGAACGGGAGCTTGCCGGAAGCCCCCGGCCCGCTGCTCCATTGCCAGAGACCTGTCTCAAGTAGGAGCCAAATCAGAGGCCGCCACCCCGCGGTTCCCACACAGACGCTGATGGCACTTGTGGCCAAAGGAACTGGAGGTTTGGGGGAGAAGTTCCGGAATCCCGTGGCTGTTCCACCGTCTCCTCCTGGAACGAAGCGTCCGTCCAGATAAAGCAGCTGCCGAGTGCCGGGCACTGTGCCGAGCCCTTCCCATCACAGCTCTCCGGCAGAACCCCCTTTTACGGATGAGGGAACTGGCAGGGCACCCCTTTATCTCTGCCCTTCTCTCACAGGGGCCACAGAGCTGTCGTCTTCCTGCAGCCCCCGACGTCCCCCCGGGCCTCCCCTCGGTCCCCTGGCGGCCGACGAGGGCGGGACGAGCGCCGCAGAGCCAGCCTCTTCCCGGCCACCCTCGCCATTCCAGTGTGGGGCCAGGCCGGCCCGGAGGCCTCCGGCGGGAAGGAGAAGCTGCCTGGCTGCCCCTCAGGCCAGAGCGTGCAGGCAGAGACGCTCCGGGCGACTCCTCTGACCTCCTGAGCTCATCCGGGGAGCTGCCCGCAGCCAGGCCTTCCGGCCACCGAGGGGAAACGCCTTCCCTGGCCAAGGCCCGGCCCAGCAGGGCGAGGAGCACCCCGTGGCCTGAGGCGACCTCCTATTTTAAGGAAAGCCACGGGCCCAAAGGAGGAAAGGAAAACAGGCTTCTGCCCAGAGTGAGCGGCGTGGCCACAGGCTGGAGGGAGCCCAGCCCTGAGGCCTGGCCGGCAGACACCAGCCAGCCAGGCCGCTCCGGCTGTGCGGAGACGGGCCGGGGGGCCCACACGGCCAGGCGTCGCTGGACACAAGGGTTCCTCGGCCCTTGGGAGGCCAGCCCCGAGGAGAACCACGGCTGCCCAGACCCTCCAGAGGCGGCCGCTTCCCTTCCCTCTTCCCAGCCCCTCCGGCACCCTGAGCCCCCACCTTCCTCTTTCCCCCCGAGGGTTCATTTGCTTTGGGGTCGGGCCTACAGGGATCCGCCTTTTCGGCTGCCTCTTTCCTGCTTCCTCTGGGGGTCCGCACGGCCGCCACCACGCACGCCGGCCAAGGCGCTGCCGCCGCCTCGAAGCACGGCCTGAGCCTGTGAGGCGAAGCCCCCTCCCGGGGCCGGAGCCCCTCGGCCAGGACCGGCTCCAAAGGAAAAGGAGAAGCCCGCTGGTGGGGAAGGGCCATTCGTGGGGCCGGGTCTAAGGGAGGATGGCCGCTAGATGCTGCCCATCTACGCTAACCGCACATCCCGGGGAAGGTCCAGCCTGTGCCGGCCTGGTCCCCGCTGCCCCTCGTACGCCCCTCCTCCGAGGTCAGCAGCCCCCCTCTTAGAGCGTCCCGGGGGCCTGGAGTGCAGGGCTCACGCCAGCAGCTCCGCGGAGGCCACGGGGGCCCCTGGGAGCTCTGGGAAGGGTCTGCGAATCCTCTCTTCCTGCGGAGCTGCCTGCTGGGGGCTTGGGGCAGGCTGGCACAGAACCTCCAAACAAAGGGCACAGAGCCGAAAAGAAGGCAGGCGGAGACTCCGGGCTCCAGGGCCACGGCGGGCGTTTGGAAGCACCAGAAAGGGAGCTGGAGGGGCCTGGGCTGCTCTGAGCTGCTCGTATCGGGCCAGGTACGGACCCCAGAAGCCCCCTCGTTCAGTTCATGGAGGGGATCCGTCCAGGTCACAGGGGGAATCCTGGGCAGAATCCAAACCCGGTCCTGTAACTCCAAGGTCAGGGCTCGCTCTGCTGCCCCAAGCATTGAGGGGCCGGTGAGCCCAAACTGTGCCACGTCCCAGAGGACCCCGCGAAGCACCACGAGAGCAGCCTGGGCCAAGCCCCAGCACCAAGCCGAGGCAAAGAAATAGGCCTTTTTGGTCAAAAGGAAGCAGGAGGAAAGCTCTGGTGTCTCTTGAGGCGTGCGGCCAGGGTCAGCCCGGCAGAGCACCTGGCGAAGCTCTCGCCCCAGACGGGCTGGAAGCGGATCTGAAGTGTGGGAGGAGCGTGTGGGCCTCCGCCGGCCTCAGAGCTCGCCTCCCCATCCCGTAGAGAGGAGCCCCCCCCCCACCGGACACCAGGCACTGCGAGCGCCACTTCTTGTGGCAGCCACGACTGGGAAGCAAAGTGCACGCTCATCGGCGGAAGAGGGCGAGTGCCATCGCGCAAGCAAGCAGTCCACAAACTAAGGCGAAGCAGAGGGAGTGGAACCAGGACGAAGCCCGCCATGCCAATGTGAATCGAACCCGAACCACTGGAAGCCCGTCGGGCAACAGTAAGCAGAAGGCCCCGTTTACCCCCAGAAGGGAAGGGAGCCATCGCCTCCCACCCGTCCCTTTGGGCCGGAGGTGTAGACCGCCTCGGAGCCAAGGATGGGCCTTGGAGGTTTGCAGATGAGCTTCTGAGATTCGCTGAGGGAGCACTTTGGGGGAGGAGGCGAGGAAGAGGGCAGGGACAGAGAGGGCCCAACCAGGAGACACAAAACCAAACTATCCTCAGAGGAGCAGCTGAAGAGAGCAGCGAGTCCAGCCCTCCCGTTTGGCAGATGAGCAAACTGAGGCACAAGCACGAGTGGACCTTCCAGGAATGTCGGTGCCGGTCACCAGTTATTTGCACCCAAAGAAAGCTCTCACGGAGAAGCCGAACGATGGCGAAAGTGGGGCGAGTCCCTTTGCGGGCAGCCAAGGCATCCTCCTGGCCCCAAGTGAACCGGACTTCCATCTAATTAGTTTAACAGGATCCTTGCAGGGTTTGGGGGCAGCCCCCCCCCCCAGCCACCCCAGCACTGGCTTGGCTTCCTCTTTCCCTACTGACCCCTTCCTCTTAGCTCCAGCTGCAGCCGGCAGATCATTCTGAACTCATGGAATCCTGGGACCCGTCTAACCGGAGCCACGCACAAAGGCATCCCACCTCTCACATTCCCAACAAGCACTTAGTGGTCATTGAACATCTATTAAAAGCCTACTATGTGCCAGGCACTGTGCTAAGCACTGGGGGTACAAAGGAGAGAAAAGACTGTCCCTGCCTTCAAGGAGCTTGTAATTCTGGAGACCTCTATCAAGGGGGGGCCACTGCCTGCTCGGGCAGCCCCGTCCCCTTTAGGCCGGCTCTCGCTGTTAAAGTGGTTCTTGACATTGAGCCTCAATGAGTCTGTTTGCAACTTCTCCCCATGACTCTGGAGCTGCCTCATTCTGCTCGTGACGGCTCTTGACCCTGGCTCTCCGGCCTTCTCCAGGCTCGACATGCCCGGGGCCTTCGACCTAGCTCCATTAGACGTACATGAAGGGTCCTTCCCAGCCTGGCTCCCTTCCCGTGGACACTCTATCATTACGTGGCTGTGTTTTGGGGACGAACAGGACATTGCCAGTGTGCTCCAGGGAAGTCACATTCCAGTGGGACCATTACCTGCGCGTTCCTGGAAACTGCCCCTCTTAAGCATTGGCTGTTTGGGGCTACCACATCGCACAGCTGGCTGCTGGTGACACACATTGCACTCCATCTGCTTCCTGGCCTGGCTCTCCCCTCCTTCTGCCTGTCGAGGTGATTCGTTTTTAGTTCCAAGCTCATGACTTTCCTCCCCTTACATTCTGCCCCATGCTCTGAGCTGACAGGATCCTTTTGGCTTCTGGCTTTGTCACCTTTCCAGCCTAGTGCTGTATCATCTGTGGTTTTGGCGAGCCCCTACCTATGCCTTGTCCCAAATGGCCAATATATGAAACAGTCCAGGGCTAAGCAGAGATCTTCGGGCCACTCCCCTAGAGACTGCTTGTCACTTGGACACTGAACCTTTAACCTGTTGAGCCTGACCAGCCTATCTGCTCTGAATTCCGCCGATATTATTGCTGTTTTCTTGCCAAAAATAGCACATGGCACTTTATCGAAAGCTTTGCAACGATCTAGGTGAACGATGTCCCCAGCTTTCTTCTCATCTGCTAGGTCAATAGTCCTGTCCAAAAAAGAAATGAGGTTAGTTTGGCATGATTTCTTCCTGAGGAAGCCAATCTGTTTGTAATCATTGCCTCTTTTTCCACGTTTGGCAGCCAGCTCTTTCATGATCCAGTCCAGAATGTTCTTGGAGCCCAAGTCCACTGGCCTTTGCAGACTCTCTTATCTTACCTTTTCGGAAAATGAGGAACACGCATGCCTTTCTCCAATTTTGGGGTACCTCTCCCATCCTGTGGTATTCCAAATGCCACTGCCATTGACTTCCAGGTTGGGAACGAGAAGAGTATGTACAATGGTGGGATTGGGGGCAATTTGTTTTCCTTCATGAGTTTTTTTTATTGTATGTGTGGTATCTTCTGTCCTAGCACAGGGAATATGGAACCTCTATCAGACTATTTATTTATTTGTTTATTTAAACCCTTAACTTCTGTGTATTGACTTATAGGTGGAAGAGTGGTAAGGGTGGGCAATGGGGGTCAAGTGACTTGCCCAGGGTCACCCAGCTGGGAAGTGTCTGAGGCCGGATTTGAACCTAGGACCTCCTGTCTCTAGGCCTGACTCTCCATCCACTGAGCTACCCAGCTGCCCCCTCTATCAGACTATTTAGCACCTGGGGAGGGGAAGAGGGAGAGAGAATCCAAATTGGAAAATGTCAGAAAACGATGGTCATGAGTTATTTCTGCAACTGAAAAAAAATTCAGTTAAAAAAAGAGAATTGAATTGAGCTTTTGGGGAAGCTTCAGAGAAAACCTGTCCTGCTCTCCCAGTGGGAACAATACAGATGTGGCCGAGGCAGCCAGTGTCTGAGGTAGGATCTGAACTCGGGCCTTCTAGCCTTCGGTTCCAGAAGGATCTTGATGGGCTATTTCACTGGGACTCAAGACCATCAACTTTGTAAGCAAGAGAGACAGGAGCATGCAAAGGGGTGAGTCAAGATCCGGGGGCTTTCCTGGGCTGCAGCTCCAGCAGAGAAACCGCCACAACGTCCCGCCTTTTACGTCCCAGTAGACGACAACATGGGGCTCACGCTGGGAAGAAACAGACCTACATCCCTGTTCAAAGGTTTCCTTTATATATATATATAT
>NC_058134.1:1006123-1018424 GCF_016433145.1 Gracilinanus agilis
AGACGCCGCTCGGCCTTCCTCGGCCCGGCCTCCGGCCCCGCGTCCGCCCTGCTCGCCCCCCGGACTGAACGCTGGGCTCGGCCTCTCGAGCCGGCCGGCTCCTGGGCGGCTCCTGGGCGGCTGCGTCTGTCCGGCCGGCCTCGCAGCCCTCCCGCGGGCAGAGCGGCCGCCTTCCGCCGGGTCCAAGGTTCGGAGCGGGCTGGGGGCCCCCGAGGGGCTCGCAGGGGGTGTCGGGGGGCCCCCTCTGGACCGCGGGGAGGCGGCGGCCTGGAGCTTGGCTCGTGACCCCTTAAAGGAAACTGAGCCGAGAGTTCTCCGAGGACAGCTTCATCCCCGGAGAGCGGCTGGCGGGGGGGCCGCCGCGGGAAGGCGCAGGCGCCACTTCGGGAACATCCATTTGATGTTAAAGACAGAAATTGCCAAACGACCGCCGAGTGGGCTCGAGCGCGTGGGGGGGGCGCGTGGGGGGGCGCGTGAGGGGGGTGTCTGCGCTTCAAGGAGGTGAAGCGGGTTTTTAGTGCCTGCGTGTGGCGAACCTCCTGCGGGGCCCCCTCCCCCCTGTGCCCGTGGAAGCCGCTCTCGCTCTCTGGGCCGCCCGAGGCGAGCCGGACCCTCTGACTGCCCGCCTCTGCCCTCTCCCCACCTCCACGATTCCCCTCTGCAAGCCCGGCCCAGCCCCGAGCCTGGGCTCCTTCTTAGCAATGATGCCCTTCGGGGTGGAACCCGAAACTGCACCTCAGTTCTTGGCTCCCACAGCCCAGGGCCGGCTCCTCCGCAGCTTGGGGGCTACTCAGGCCTCCAGATCTTTTTCAGGCACTTCTCCAAGTCTTTCTTTCCCGTGTTTGTGAACCAAGAGGAAGACGGCCCGTTCGTCCCTTTAAATCTCATCAGCATCAAGTGGATCCACAAGCCTGGCTGGACGCTCCGTCCCTTCTCCACCCCCGCCTTTACACGAGCCCAGACTCTTCCGTCTGCTCCTTCGGCGGCCCCTCTCCAGCCTCGGCTGGTCCCGAGTTTCCCCCTCTGAGGGTCGGCCGGCAGGAGCGGCCCCCGCCCGGCCTTCCTCCTCTTCTGGCCTTGGGCCCAGGGCTCCTGCTCCTCCCGAGCCTCCCCTCAGCACGACCTCCCGGCTCTCTGCTGCCTTCCCAGCCTCCACCCGGCAGCCCGGGACCCGAGTGCCCTTGTCCTCTCGGCCCTCGCTCAAGCTCAGCCCATCCTCAGACCCCAGCATCCACCCCCTCCCTCCTAGGGGCCGAGCCCAGAGCACGGGGCTGCCCTGCTGCCGGAGAGCACCAACAGTATGTGCCGGGCCCTTCTACGAATACCGCCTCATCTGGTCCTTGCGAGGGCCCTGGGGGGGGGGCACGACTGTCCCCATTTTACAGGAGAGGAAACTGAGGCAGGCAGAAGTTCCGTGACTTGCCTGGGGTCACCCAGCTAGGAAGTGGCTGAGGCAGGATTTGAATTCAGGTCTTCCTGCCTCCAAGCCCAGTGCTGAGTCTGCTATACCATAAAGCAATTACTTGTCTCTGTGTCTTTGCATTGGCAGAGTCTGGCACGCTCTCCCTCAGCTCCATCCCTGGACCGCCGTCTACAGGAAGATTCCTTTCTCCCCCCTTTGGTTTAAAACTCTCCCCGCTCTCCTTCCTTCTCTGTCATTCCCTGTCTACCCCTCGCCTTCTCTGTCTCTCCTCTGGCTCTGTCTGTCTCTGTCTCTCTCTGTCTCTGTCTCTGTCTCTCTCTGTCTCTCCTCTCTGTCTCTCGGTCTCTGTCTCTCTCTCTCTTTCTCCTCTGTCTGTCTCTCTCTCTGTCTCTCTGTCTCTGTCTCTCTGTCCCTCTCTCTCCTCTGTCTGTCTCTGTCTCTCTCTGTCTCTCCTCTGGCTCTGTCTGTCTCTCCTCTCTGTCTCTCGGTCTCTGTCTCTCTCTCTCTTTCTCCTCTGTCTGTCTCTCTCTCTGTCTCTCTGTCTCTGCCTCTGCTCTGTCTCCGTCTCGGTCTCTCTGGGAGGTGCCCATCGCCCAGGTCTGGACAGAAGTGGCCCCCCAGGAAGCCGGCCTGTCCTGGGGCCTTCGGGTCCATGTGGCGACCCCCAGGGCTGCCGAGAGCAGACACCCATAAAGCTGGCTTCAGAAGTCCGGTTTCCGGCCCATTTGGCCGTTGCGCAGAGCCCACGGTGGGCAGAGGCCCCTCCCTGCGGGTCCGGGATGCCCCCCTGGCCACTGACCCTCTGCACGCTTAGAAGGGGGCGCCTCGTAGGGGCTCTGGAGGACCTGCTTTAATGGGCAGAACGGAAGCACAGTTCTGGGCATGAGGGCGTCGGGGAGGGAAGCGCAGGGGGCCGGGGGGGTGGCCTGGGGTCATCTGTGCCCAAGCCCTGGCTCCCGGAGAAAGGGAAAAAAGCCGAAGCTCCTTGGCCACAGTTTGCCGTGGGAACGTAAACATCGCCCCTACAATCCCCTGTCCCAGGCAGGATTTGGAGGGGAGACCCTCGGGGAAGCTCCGAGAAGCTCCTCATTGCTGGGGGCCCTTCTGGGGCCACGGAAAGTCATGGCAGCTAAAGGGAGGTGGGACACGTGGCCAGGGATGGCTTAAAAATGGAAACAAAACTATGTGGAACAAAAATAACCAGCATTGCTACGGCGCCTACTATGTGCCAGGCACTGAACTAAGTGCTTTAGAATTACCTCATGGGATCCTCACAACAACCTGGGGCTATTAGGAACCCCCTTTTCCAGATAAGGAAATGGAGGCAAGCAGAGGTGAAGTGACTTGTGCAAGGTCACACAACTGGAAAGTGTCTGAGGCCAGATTAGAACTTGGATTTTCCCAACAGCTGGCCCCGAGCTCTATCCACTGAGCCACCCGGCTGCCTCCGTCTGGCAGGAAGGTCCCTGGGCCAGGGGTGGGCTGAGGGTCCCGGGGTGAGCCCTGCCCTCCTTTTTAGCTGGACGCCGCCTCCGGGGGCACAGAACGCGGAGGCAGGAGGCAAGCCTCCCAATGCCCGGCTCAGGGTCCGGCTGAGGACCGCAGGGGGCATAGAAGTTGGGGCTTGGCGAGCCCCTTTGCCAAGTTCCCGGGCCAGGCGTCTGCTGGCCCCCTCCGGCCAGAGCCAGGAGCTTCTTCCCTGGGCCCCTCGTGGGAGCCCGGCTCCCGCCCTGCAGAAACAACCGGCCGTCCCGGTCAGACACAGGGCTGCCATTGTCCGGCAGGGCCACCTGGGCAGCCCCAATAGGCCCATTCATCTATTTTTAGCCTTTCTAAAATTAGAGCTGGGGAAAGAGGCCGGCCGGGAGGCCGTGGGCAGCGTCAGCCGTCATTAGGCCGACGGGACGCGGGTCGGAGGTCAACAGCGCGCGGAGCATCCCCGCCGGAGAGCGTCTCCGGAGCCGCAGTGAAAGGCTGACAAGCTAATTGCTCTTCCTCCCCAGTTAGGCAGGCCTTCTTCATTAGGAGTTTGTCACCACCGGACCACATGGGCAGGATCTACCTGAATAGCAATTAGGGAGCCTCGGCGCTGACACAGATTAATTGGATAATTGCCGTCTCAGTGAGAGAAGGAAGGAGCGGCGGGATGGGAGTCACAGCAACATTCCCACCGACGACGGATGGGCCGGGCCGGCCTCCTTGGCCTGGGGGCTCCACCCCTCCCTCGCTGGGCACTCCGGCCAGGCCAGCGCCTCCCTTGCCCGTCTCGGCACGAATTTAGGGTTAGGGTTAGGGCTTGGCCCTCGGCCCGTGCCAGGTCTCTGTTCCGAGCTCTCTGGCGGAGCGAGCCAGGCCGGCGCCGTCGCCATCCAGCTCGCTGTGGCTGCTCTCTCTCTCGCCCACCTTTTGTGCCCTCCTCCTTGGCCCTGGGCCCCGCTGTCCGCCCTCCTCTTCTCCTCAGCCGCCTTCCCGGGAAGGGTGTCCCCCACAGCCCGGCCTTCGGCCCCCTTCCCTGTCCCCGACGTGTCCGCACGGCCCTCCTGCTCTCAGCCAGCCTCCTGGAGGAGGCCCCAGGCGGACGCCGGTGGGGGGGGAGCTTCTACCTCTCTCCCAGCCCCCAAGTCTGGCTTTGGAGCTCATCAGCCACAGGAGCTGCTCTGTCCAGCGTTCCCAGCAGCCACCAGGATGCCGGTGCCAGCAGAGCCTCCCTCTCCCTGGTGCTCCCTTCCCTCCGGGGTGCCATGGCCTCCCTGTGGGCATCCCCGAGGCTCTGGCCCCTGCGCCATCTTGCTTGCTGACCCTCTCTGGGCCAAGAAGGCCCAGATCCAGCCCCGGCCTCTCCCGAGCTCCCATCTGCCATGGCCAGGGTTTTGGGACGTCCCCGCTTAGAGGCCCGCAGACTCCTGAGGCCTGAGGCGCCCGCTCTCCCCAGAGAGCCCCCCGGCCTCCTTCCTCTCCCCCTGCCCACCTCTGCGCTGTTGCCAAGGCTTGGCCCTCTCACCTCTGCAGTCTCACGCTGCCTGGGTGCAGACCCGCATCCCCTTGGGCCGGCCTTCAGGCTCTGTCCACTCAGGGCCATCCTCCACTGGGCTGCCAGAGTGACGTCCCTAAGCGCCTCCCTGGGGCGCCTCTGCCGGCCGCTGGCCAGCTCCCCCGAGCTCTTGCCGGTCCTGTCCCAGCCTCGAAGGCCTCCCTCTGCCTGCCCCCCACCAGGCCTCTCCGGCTCCCTCCTTGCCCTGCCTTCTGCTCCTCCTGCTCCGCCGGGCGGCTGCCTTGTGAGTTCTGGGCTGTTCCGTGGCTCTGCCCTTCAGAAGGACCGTCCCCAGGACTGAAGGGGACGGCGGGCACCCACCAGCATTTACTGACCGAGCCTGCCCAGCCAGGGAGGGGAGGGCCACACAAGTGCTCTCTGAGGTCCCTCCTCCCTGTCAGCCAATGGTTTTTGGGGGGAAGCTTTTGGTTTCCATCCTGTTGGTCCCCTTGGCTGTCTCTCTCTCCCTCCCGCAGCCGGGGCTCCTTCCACAGAACCACACATGGGAAACGCTCACCCAGATGACCGCGCAGCCACCACAGCCGTGCCCACCTCCCTGGGTGGCACCGACGGGGCGATGCTTCGGACAGGAGAGGCAGAAGCAGAAGCCCTGCTAGCACGGTGCCTCTCGGCGCTGGCCGGCCCCCGTGCGCATCCAGGTTTCACTGTGCGCTTCCCACCGGCCGCCTTCCCATCGCTCGCAGCCAGCACGACAACCCATTCTGTTGGGCGGCTGTTGGGCGAGCTCTGCTTCTAGGGGGGCTGCTATTTCCGGCGCCCTCTCTCTGGCTTTCGGCCCCCCAAACAGTGACTGCATCCTTGAAACGGGGGCTCCCTGGAAGTGCTCGTGGGCCCCCGGCCCCGGCCAAGCTGCCAACAGCCCTTCCCAACATCGTGTGTGCCCTCCCGCCCCAGGCTGGCTGGCAGAGGATTCCCTGTGCCAGGGCCTATGGGGAGGCAGAGGCCAGGCCGGCCTCCTTGGGCGAGGAACTCTCATCCCCTCCAACCAACAGTTGGCAAGTGCCCACTGTGCCAAGCACTGTGCCATGCACTGAGTCTAGAGCCCAAAGCGAACGAATGACAAGAAGCTCGGATTCTGGACTCTCAGTGTCCCGAGCCCCCTGCAGAATGCCAGGGCGACGGTGGCCTGCGCCCACGAGGACTTCCATGCTCAACCAGACAAGGGCGCCTTCCAGCGGAGAGGGCCCGCCACGGTGAGTGGGGCCGGAGGAGAGGAGGGGGCCGTGGCTCCCCCAAGGGCAATGGCAGAGCTCAGGATTCCGGAATGGAAGAGCATCAGCCAGAAGGGCGCGGGGGGAGGCAGGGGAGGAGGCCGCTGGGATGCCACTCGGGGGAGATGGCCCAGGCCCAGAGGAGTCGATACAAAACGTCGACCAAATTGGGGGACCCCCAATGATGGGGTGAAGAGAGGCTCTGACAGGAGTCGGCCCCAGAGCCCAGCCTCGGAGGAGACACGGAAGAGGAGGAGAGAGCTCAGCCGTGGGGAGTCGATACTTCAGGAGGTCAGGAGAGGCGCCCTGAGCTGGAGTCATGGGAATGAAGGGAGAGGAGGCGCGGGAGAGGCTGGACAGGAGAAGGGAGAGGCGAGGCCGCCTCCACATTTGGGAACTGGGCAAAAGCCAGAGAGGAGGAGAAGCAGGCTCCGAAGCCATCCAGGCTGAGGCGCGAGTCGGGTCTCTGGCAGCTACCGTGGTCATCGGCCATCTGGGCCCCCTTGTTTCCGGGGCGAAGGTCATTCTCCTTGGCAGAGGAAACCGAACCGAGATCAGAGTCGGCCCACTCCAAGCACAGGCTCCCTCTCGTCTCCCCCCAGGATGGCTCCTCTCCTTTCCGAGGCCTACCTGGGGGCGCTCCGTCTGCTTCACGCTGGCCCACCTGGCTTCCTTCTTCCTCACCTCTGAGGAAGCTGCCGAGTCCCACCTGGGGCTCTTTGAACAGCAGCCACTCTCTCCCCTCACAGGCCTTAGGCCTGCCTTCGGGTCCCTCGTCACGTGTGTCTTCAGGGTTTCGTTTCGCCCCATGGGATGGCCCCGACCTGTCCTCTGAACCTCTCCGAAGGCTTCTCCCAAGGCCAAGGCCTATGGAAAGCCCCTCCTGGCCTCCTCTCCCACACTCTCTGGCAGACTCCAGGAAGGAGCGGTCGCCCCCTTCTCCTCAGGGGTCCCGTCTCTCTAGCCTAGCCACGCCAGCCCTTCCGTGCTAGTGGGAAACCCCACAAAGGGCATCTCGTTCCCTCCTGGTTCTTCCCATGGGATCGTTGCTGAACCAGATCTGGGTGAAGATGGGCCTCATGTCTAAACATGTCCAAAGAAATTGGTTGACGGAATCGGGCATGTTGGGACTGGAGAAGATACTGGGATAAAGGTGACATCATTGTTCAGTTTTTCGGTCACGTCCATTGGGATTTTCTTGGCAAAGATACTGGACTGGCTTGCCATTTCCTTCTCCCTCACTTTACAGATGAGGAAACTGAGGCAAACAGGGCGAAGTGACTTGCCCAGGGTCACTCAGCTAGTAAGTGTCTGAAGCCAGATTTGAACTCAGAAAGGTGTGAGTCTTCCTGACTCCAGGCCAGTGCTCTCTATCCACCGTGTTGCCTAGTTGCCTTTACATATTTGAAAGGTTGCCATGAGGACACAGGATCAGACCTCTTATTTGACCCTAGAGGGTCGCAACAGGAGCACAGGAAGTGGGTGGAAGAGGAAGAGAAGCTGGAAGCCAGAATGAATTTCCTAATCACCCAGAGCTCTCCCAGAATGGAACAGACTGACTGCAGATGGCACCTGTCCATTGCTTGGAAGTCTTGAAGAAACCCTGGATGATCACCTGTCCGGATGCCTTCTGGGGTATGGATTGGACCAGAGGCTGCAGCGTTCTTCCCTACGCCTGATCTTCTTGACGATTCTAAGGCGCCTCCTGAGCACCGAGCTCTGTGCCCGCCCAGAGACAAAAGCGAAGCCCTCGTGTCGTCTTGTCTGGCCCGACTACAAAGCCTGTTCCCCGAGGTCGGGATCCCCGACTCACCTAAGCTGCCTGTATCTCACAAAGACGTGATTTTAGAGGATTTCTCACTGGCTGCCAAATCCCCTGGACCTGACCCTAATGGGGGGTCTCCTATCCACCTCCTGCCCTCCATAAATGGTTCTGGCCAGGCTGAAGGAAAACCCATGCTCTTGGCTTTTCCTGAGGTGCTGGGGTGGGGGTGGGGGTGAGGGTGGGGGGGGGTCCCACAGGTGATGTGGTACCCAGGAGTTCAGCACCGGCCTGGGCAAGAGGCCTGCCCACAGTCCTTGTCCATAGGGGCCCCGTCCGTGGCTGTCCACCTGCTACAGAGGGATGCTTCCCTACTAACTGAGGATGGCACGCAGGTGATTTCAGGACCTCAGCATCGGAGCCAGCCACGGATTGGGTCTGAACTATGGGAAAGGCTGGCGATGGAGTCTGTGCATGAACAGGATCCCGGACCCACTCCCGGGGCCTACCAGGCTCCTTCTAGCTCCCCAGATTCTGCGATTTGAGGGCACTTTCCCCCTTTCCACTGAAACCAGCCTGGCTTTCGGCTAATCCTGACAAGAGAGACCAGCTCGGGGCTGTGGGGGTTAAAGAGCTTGTATCTGACCACCTTCTCTTCTGTCTCGCCTCTGCCGTCCGAGACTCGCAGGCAGACGAAAGCACCAGCCTGGCCCCAAGTATTTCAGTTAAAAGAAAGAGCAAAAAGCAAAGTGAAGTAGGCCCAGGTGCTGAGCAGCCAGAGAGGGAAGGCCTCCGCGGCCCCTGGGGAAGGGCCTGCTCCTCTGATGGGCAGCCTGTCAGGGAGTGAGCAGGATTGGCCGTGATTGCGAGCTAATTTCATGGATGTTTTCCAGTTTCCGTGATCCTCCTTTCTCTTTCCCCAAACAAGAGGGCTCCCGAAGTTGTCTGTTTAACATCTTTCACTTTGAATAAAGGCTACACGAACCATCCCCCCTGCAGCTGGGCCTCTGGGGGCAATCAGTGCTCCGGAGAGACCAGCCTCTCGCTGCCTGCTTTGAGAAGGTCCAGGCCAAAGGTCTCCCTGTACGGCAGGACCCGCCCTCAGACCTGCCTGCTGCAACCTGAGCCCACTCATGCCTCCCCCCCCCCCNCTGACTGACATACACACACACACACACACACACACACACACACACACACACACACACACCCCAGGAGGACAGATAAGTGGACACAGATGGTGAGCCCAAAGGAAGCATCTTGGAAAATGGCCGCGGGCCCTCTGCTCGCCTCCTTTTGTTGTTCTGCCCTGGGAGGGCCCTTAGCGCCGGCCTGGGTTCTTTCTTGATGTGAGCTCCCTCCCGTTTGAGCTGTGGGCCACTTCCTGTGGGTCGCGTCACCCGAGCAGCCCAGAGATGCCCAGAGATTGATCTGACGGAAACCCAACATTCCTTTTGACTCCAGGCCGAACAGAAGGAACATTGTGGGAGTCTCCCCCCTCCCAGCCCAGCTCCCGCTGCCGGGGCTCCTTTCCTCCGGGGGGGGGGGGGGCAGGTCATCACCTGGCCTGGGAGGCTACACGGGGAGGAATTGGCGGGGCCCGGCGATGCTGCTGGCCAGCCCAGGGGCTCCTCGCTCCGCTGGACACGTTCCCGCCCGATCCTGCCCCCCGCCAGCCTTGTTATTCCTGTATAAAAATATGCAAGCAATTACCTGGCTTTGGAGGGCGCAATTAGGAAGAAGTTGCCTTGGCTTAATGGAAGACAGACGGAGGGCCGGGAGGAAGGCGGCCTGCTCTCCCCAGGAACCATCCGTGTGTCCGAGGGGCCTCGGAGAGTCGGGGGTGGCTCCTTCCAAGCTGCAGGTGATGAGCGGAGGAGCTTCCCGACGGGCCGGCCTGCTCCCCCACCCCAGCCTGCTGCTCCCGCTCTTTGCCTTGGGACGCCCCGTGGAGTCAGAGATGATGACGGGGTGAAGGAGGGCATGTGCCGGGGCCGCCTGCCCATCCCCGATGAGGCTCTGGAGACAGGCTGCATCTCCCGGGAAACTGGGGCACCTGGGAGTTGGGGCAACCAGATGGGAAGGGCGTGGAGGCCGCCCCGTCTGGGATCGCCGTGGGAGCTCCTTCGGGGCCGGGGAGCCTCCGGCCTTCAGCGGCAGCCCGTTCCACGCTGGGACAGCCCGGCTTGGCAAGTCTTCCTGCCGTCTGTCGCCCTACAGGCCTCCCCTGCAGATTTCCTCTCCCCAAAGGCCCACCTGGTTCCCTCTGTTGTCCGAGGAAGGCACGCAGACGGGAGCTCCGCGGCGGAGTTGGGGGACTCTGGCGAGAGCCTGGCCCACCGCAGGGAGCTCCTGCGCCCGGAGCCGAAGCGGCCTCGTCCCACTCCGTGGCCGGCCATCCAAGGAGCTCCCCCGTCGGTGGCGCAGCGCTCGGGCTCAGAAGAGCCACCACGTCACCTTCGGGGAGCCGCCGAGGCCGTGGGCTGCAGCCGCTGCTGCTCCTGGGAGGGAGGTCCGGCACGCCGGGGGGCTGCCGTGGAAGGGAGAGGAACCCCGGAAGGATGGGCGCCATCATGCGTTCTCTGTCGCCTCCTGTTCTGGGCGGCCCCGGCTGTTCAGGAAGACGCACGGCAGGGGCTTTGGACAGGGTTCCTTTGCCTCACCCCCTTCGAAGCTCGGACCCAGGTTCTGGTCGGGGCGGCCGAGGGTCTACTGCCAGGCCATCTCCCCGGGACGACCCGCTTTCCCCAGCCCCCACGGCCACCTTCCCGAGTGGCCACACACGGAGGGCCGGCTCCCCGAGGAGAGTCCGGCACCCAGGACAGCCCCAGCGGCGCCCCGGGGAGCTGCCACAGCCTGGGCCAATCCCAGCTGCCAGTGGGGCTCCGACCGCCACACAGACACACACGCGTGCACACACACACACACACACAGACACACACACACACACAGAGCCTAAAGAACCGGTGCCTTGTGTGCATTTGGGCTTGGCCGGTTCTCCTTTCTTCTGGATGAGCTGGACCACGCCAGGCTCCCACGTGTGGACACACTCGGGTGGGATGGAACATCTGGTCAGTGGCCGGGACGAGGCCGGGGGAGGGGTGCCAGATGACGTGTGGGCAGCCTCCGCCCCCCAACTCTGCGGGCGCCCCTCAGATCAGCAGGTGTCCGGAGATCACGGGCTGCTGAGCCCAACCACTGCGCCTCAGGAAGCCTCCCGTGGGCTGAGGGAGTCTCGGGGCACTTAGACGGGCCACTCCGGGTGCCAGCCCCAGGCCACCAGCCCGTGCTCCCTGCCTCGCCCCCTGCTCGATGCCCGGCTCAGGCCGCTCTCCGGGGCTTCCCTGGGCCGCTCGCGGCTTGGCAGACGTTCCACCCGAGGGTCTTGGCCCCCCGAGGGCAGGGATGCCGGGCCTTCGGCTTTGCCGCCCTGGCGCTTGGCACGGAGCTAGTCTTCACGGGGAGCCGCCACGCTGGCGGCAGGGTTGGGGTCCAAGAGAATGGGGCTAAGGCAGAGCACCGAGTCAAGGAGCTGCCCAGGGACGTTCCTAGAGGCGAAGGCCAAGTCTCGCCTCCGGGTTCAAATATCAGTTTGGCCAGTGCAAGATGGGAGAGACTCGGCCAGCCCGGTTCGTGTGCCCGAGGTTGGAGGGAAACGCGCCGGTGGTGCGATATGGAAGCCAAGAAAACATGCACCCGGAGAGACGCGGCATCAGGGGACGGGGCAGTGCCAGCCCCTCTGCATGCTGCCCCCGTCAGCCTCCAGCTGGAATGTGGCAGTCGCTCTGGGCACCCCGAGTCAGCCAGAGGAGGGCACCGAGTTCGGGTCCTCCAAGGGATAGCTGAAGGGATGCCCAGGCTGGAGAAGGGGCCACTTTGGAGAGGGATGCCAGGCCTGCTAATCTGCCAGGAGGGGGCGTTGCCTGGTCCTGATGCCCCCCCTGGGTGGGTGCTCTGCCCCTCGGAGGGCTTCCAGCAGAGTCAGCAGGAGCAGACTCGGGGCTCCTGTCAGGGGGGCTCTTGGCAAGCTTGGGGGAGCCGAGTCCAGCCAGGCTGATGCAGGCCCTGTCTGGGTGAAAGGCCTGCCCGCCGGCGCCCCTCTGTCCGGGGCTGCCATCTTCTCCTGGGGGACTCCGAGAAGGCAGACAGGGGCCACCTGGCTAACGGCTAATGGGCGCGACTCCGACAACCAGCACGTGCAGGGTCGGCCAGACCCTTTGCCAGCCTCATTTCCTTGGACCCTGCCAGCCCAGGGAAGCCGATCTGATGGAGATCGCCCGCCCCCGCCCAGACGGAAGGGTCGGCCAAAGTGCTCGGCATCCTTAAAACGACGGGCACACGGGAGGTCCTGCTGGCCTGAGATGCCCCCCTGCATGGCGACACGATCCTCGGCAGTGGTTTTAAAGCTTCCTGGAGGAGCCCGAGATACCCCGAGGCAGCAGTAAGTTTGTGAGAAGGCGCCCCGACGGGTGAGGGGGTGGCAGAAGGCCAGGCTGCCCATTCTCTGCCCCATCAGAGCCAGGCAGAGGGGGAAGCTGGGTCCTGGCTGGTGGCGGAGCCCATCGGAGCGCCAAGAAGTGGCAGGGCTTGGACGGGGGCTCGGGCAGCGAGGGGCCACGGGGGCGGCAGAGCCTGGAGCTAGGAGAAGACACGGGGGAGCGCCAGCTTCCCCCAAAGCCAGCCGTCGTCACGCTCTTCCTCTCCTGGGGTCTTCTTGGGGTCAGGAGCGGCCCAGATGCTGGCCTAGAGAGGCATCGGCAGTCCTTGCCCTCAAGGGGCTTCCGTTCTGCTGGGGAAAGCTCTGCCGGCTCCTGGGCCGGGGCCGGGGGGCCGGGGCAGGGGGGCCGGGGCAG